>NC_040013.1:19976693-20204125 GCF_000972845.2 Larimichthys crocea
ATTCTCTTCACCCTTCAGCGACGACTCCCATTCCATCTGCGACAGCTTCTGCACACCAGGACAAGGATGCGCTTAGCATGATATCATAGATCGACGGTATTTTATAGCACTCACAGCGTGTTAGGCAATAATACTGCCAGTGTGGGACAGGATTTGCTGGAAGTGTCGCTATACTTGTAGCAGAAAGGAGTGCTTTCTATTTTCTAAGACATCATTTTCAAGATCTTAGTAAGCAGATTGTTCATAAAGTATAATGGAGATAGATTAATGTGACTGGTTTTGTCGTTGCTTGTAAATTTTATTTGTGGAGACAGTGTAGGAAATCGTGTCTCTTATTAAATTTCATTTAACAGTATCACAATGTGCTAAGACATCAAAAGTAGTTGCATCCTGTGCAAGAGCATCAAATATTGACTTGAGGTCTTTCCAACTATTCAATTACATGTGACGTCTCTTCCTTTCTCGTGCCATCGATCCATAAGTGCTGCTTTTTCCACCATGTCATGAAGATTCTGTAAGACCAAGTATGCAAAGAAGCAAAACATCCTTAGCCTGTGTGTTTATCTCCAGCAACTTAAATGCCGTTTGTCTTATTTCTTCAAAATTAAGAGACAAGACAGATTTCAGAATTAAGGAGCTGTTTGTTCTCCACTGTTTGGTCAGATTAATATCTTAGTCATCCGGTGCTTTACTTCTCACTACTTGACCACACATGGCCACAGCTTGGCTCTGTACACTGGCTGACCTAGATACACCGCAGAATGAGAGAACATGGTGTAGGCAGTGAGGATGAAATCAGGTTTCTGGAGTAGGTTTAACTTTAAACTGCAATTTGAAGAGCACTGTCTGCAGACGTGTGTGTACCGCCAGGATGAACAGGTGCCCCAAAGCTTTTCAGATGGAGATGACTTGGCAGAGGTGTTGCAACCCACACTGACTGAGCCACACTGAGATGAGGCGAATTCTCAAGTGAGGAATGTGCTTTTCTGTACAGTTTTGCTACTCAGACCTCTTGTACATCAATATCATAAATACACAGTGGGAAACGCTAATGTTGATGTTAAGCAACTGGCCACGTCTACTTGATAGCTGACAATGTGTTAGTAGTGTATAGTAGCAGAGGGATTATGTAACATGAGCAGAGGGACTTTTATGGTTGAGGACAGCAGAAAGTGGTTTGATAGTCTTTCCACTGGGAGCATAACTATATCCTTTCACTCTCTCAATCTTTCTTTCTCTGTGGCCCGTCCACCCCTCCACTCCTGTCATTAACATCTAATGAAAATGGATGGGTAAGCTGAGGTGTTGACCTGCTTTCTGTGGAGATGCGTTAAGCGGCGTCTGTTTTCCTCAAGGATGCGTGAACACAGGCACCCTGCTTCAGAGGATGTATGGATGTATTGAAAATGTAAATAGACAGGTAGACACACTGCATTTAAACAGACACATGTATGGACACACACAGCTGGCTTTGTGATAAACTGATTTATTGACAGCACTCAGTGATGACCCCGAAAATGCAATCATTCCCTATATGAATCGGAGGAAGATGCTAACAAGTGAAATGTCAGAGCTCATTTGGTTTATCAATAAAAGCCAATATAATGTTCAATGGAACGAAGTTAATATGCACAGCCTGTCTGAGGGTCTAGCTCATTATATACTGTGTGACAGCCTCTGTGATGTTGCTCTAACGTTAACCATGTCAGGCTTATATCATCAAGTGTAGCAGATTGTACTGTATGTGTGTGTTTTTTTTTTTCATTCCTGCTCACATGTGTGCACCATGAATAATGCCGTGATGCATGTGTGAGCATGTGTGTGCGCTGTATGTAGGGCGAATGTTGCTAAGAGAGTCCTGAATTTTTTATGCGTGCCTAAAACAGCTCTGGCGAAGTTCATAGTCACTCAGCGTGAGGAGGGAACATCTTCTCTCACCAGCTCCTGCTTTGTGTGTGTGTGTTTGTGCCCTTGTACTGTGTGTGTGCATCTGTGTGTGAGCGAAAGAGGAAAGAAAACACACAGTCATATACTGTATATTACAGTGATTACATTTAACACAACGTGAAGGGAGATGTAGGTAAAATATTGATGTTTTCTCAGCAGCCTCTTACAGCTTTATTCAGTCAGTAAAATAAATCGTAAGACGAGGACAAAAGCTGCAGACAAAGTCTACAGCCTAACTGAAAATTGATCAGACACTTTAACACCTCACGTATTCGTCTCTGTTTGACACATTTTCCTTCAGAAGTGGCACAGCATTTTGGCTTCTCTGTTGCTGAAAATCTGGGATGTTTCCTTGATTGAAAATGTTATGTTGCTTCCACCAATCGCATAAAACTGACATAGCTTTTCAGACTGTGAAACAAAATGTCATCATCATCACCGGCAGTTATTTTGCTTCAGCAATGTTGAAGCAATTGTAACAATGTCGACAAGTTACAAAATTACACTTCCAGCTTTACTTCTCAGAACATTTTTTCAAAGAACAGTTAATGTCATTTGATTTCAGAACATCTTAAATTTGTCTTACAATGATTGAAACATTGATTTTTAGGACTCTTGTTAAGATTCCATCCTTTGCAGTTTACATTAACTACAGGAGTCTGATCTTCCTCCGTGGTGTAGTATCTGACAGCTGAAGCACCAGCCCACTCTTATTTGCATCTGAGCTGCCGACGGGCATCCAGTAATTGTTCTTCTTCTTCTTCTACTTCTGTCTCTGTGAAGAGCCATTAATCCTATACTGTATGTTTATTTTCTGTTCTGTTTCCCATTGAGCACATGCAACATCGCACCACACAGTTATCTTCAGTCGATAACGGGAGAGTACTGTTTTACATTCCGCCGCTTAATAAATGTCAATACTCTGCATCTTTGAAATAATTGGGCCCTGGTGAAACTTCTGTTCTCCAGATGACAATGATACAAAAAGAGTGCATGAGTCCATGGTTATTATTGTTCTGACACATTTCACCACTTTACAGTAAACGGACAAACGAGCCGTATGTATTGTCATCAACAATATCAGATAATGGGATATACAACCACACATAACATTATTGAAATAATATTATTATCAGTTTTGTTGTCATGCAAAGGTAGCTATTTGTGTAATAAGTAGATGTACAACTAACATGAAATATAGATGTTTATTTCAGTGGTTCCTTCACAGTCATTAGTAAAATACTAGCTGGTTATATAAGCTTGTAATTAGCACCATTTAACATAATTATGCAACTGATTTCATGTCAAATGACCAAATACTGCTTTAAATGTCACTGATTTAACTTTGATCACAATTTAGTGCGCTATGAGGAAATATTTTCCAATGTTCATGCAGCAACGACCCCCGAATATGATTTGCATATAACTATAACAAGAATTACCCTCTGAGAAAAACTATGAACATTTCTTGATCGGCTTACCTACCGAGCATTAGCATTCTCTCTTTGTTTTCAGCTTCAGGGAACTCTGTCCTTCACACATTTGAAAAGGGTGTTGATGAAGCACTGTGAGATTTGAACCGTTTCTCCTTAGTGTGACTTAGTAATGAAGTAATGAACAAACAGAAATAACAAACAGGGCAAAGGTATTAGTGCATGCTATTGATTTGTCGAGTTGATTAAGTGGTTGTGTACAAGAGATCATTTTGCAGGAACAAGACTGTCCCTCTCCTCTGCATCACTGCAACGCAGCAGTAATACAATGTTGTTACACGATGCAGAACTGCAGTCATTATTAATACACTGAGTCTTGGTTTATACTACTACACATCCAGCAGGACTTTCCTCATTATTTTTCAATCTAGGCCTAATTTGCATCTTTTAAATCTATCTCTATATGAGTCTGCTCTGTTGTCAATATAATTTCCCAACCATCCTACATTGTTCGTGAGTCATAACTGAGTACAGAGGGAACTGAATACATTTTCAGCTTTTTCTCAGTTAAGAGCCAGATTGAAGGGTTCTTGTAGTGCCTGTCTCCCTCGATCTGCAATCAGAAGATCAGGAAGACTGGGAGAAAGAGAGGATGGTGGGGGGGGGGAGCGAGGTGGGGTGATCTATAATTGCCAGATCAGAGAGAAATCTTTGTGTGTGAAGTAGGGCTCTTTGTATGTCATCTTGCCAGCCAGGCGATTTCTCTTCCTGTGTATGAAAACATACATGTTCTTTTTTGCATACACTATTGAGGGAAAGTGTGGGTGTTTGGCAGACACTGTTGGATGGAAAATTGGCATTCATGGCTTTGTCTGTTTCAAACTAATCCATTTTGCCTGTATTTACTGACATCAATACCCAAAGGCCAATTAGAAGGGCTGACATTAGCGACAGAGTCGATAGTAGTGTAGTTCTGGTATATCTCGTCATACTACTGACGGCTAAGATGATCACCCAGGCATGCTAAATCTTGTCACTGTGCGATGTATAACTACCACAAATACCATAAGTGAATAGAGGCTGTTTTGATAAAAAACAATTTGAGATGTTATGTGAGGAGATCACGCTCCTCAGTCTTACCTTTGGTCTTTAAGGAGAGTAGATAAGCAGAGAGCCATACAGAGATATACACAGCACACTATGAGAGGCAAGTTGAGACTGTTACTTGATCATTTACCACATCTGAATACTCATAAGTAATATTTCTTTGATAGCTTTGCAATCAGTCAACATTAGTGGCTAATGAACATTTAAATCCTACTGTATAGTTTGTTTTGGTTGAAGCTATAAATGATCTTGGGCTGGAAGCCAGAGCCATAAAACTGACACTCTGCAACCGTTTGCAGAGAATTATTTTCATACAGTATGCAACTATTTTGTAATAGCAGAATAGTTTTGGCTGCAAATATAATGATACCTTGATCATATTTCATCAGATAAAACCTGCGTTTGAAAAAAAAAAAATCCATCTTTGGCATTTAGTAGCATCAAAGATAACACTTCATAGCAATACTAACTACTGAGCTACAAAGCATGCAGATATCTGCAAAAACCTTGACAGTTCAGTTAATGTTTGTTTACTTTATAACCAGAATTAGTTAGATAAGAGGATCAATACCTCATATCCATCTGTTATGCCTCCCAGCACATCTAAACTTGCTAATTAACACGCTGTACAAGTTTATACAATAAATAAACAAGATATAATGTTTTAATTAGTGAGTGTTAGAGATGCTGGTACAGTAGGTGATTTCTATTTGTGTCCTTCATACTGAACTGACAGATGTGAGAGCGTGTTAATCTTCTCATCCGACTCTCTGCAACAAAACAAATGAGTCTATTGATAAAAAGTTTGGTTTTAACCTGAGGTTACTGAGCGAATATGGTCATGGTTAAACAAAATAACAATTTTTAGTATAAGACAAGATTTAGCCACTGAACTCAGAAAATGACACAGTGCTCCCTGCAATTTTACCAAATGCTGCTGTAGCATAAATGATATATTAAACTGATACAAGGGTTTTTAACTTTTTAACCCTTATTTTTTCACATTGTTATGTGTAATGGGGACAACAACTTTTGAAATAGGTCCAGTATTGAGTGAGAGCCCTGCAGCTGGCAGAAGAAAAACTGGGCTGCGATGTAATCCTTCGGGGCCATTGAGCACCATTATAGTACGTCCACTAAAGTGCTTGTTTTTGCCATTGACGGGCCCAGATTGTTATTATAAGTGTCTGAGAACATTATGGGAAAGATCCCTACAGAGATAGACCTTTATAAAGAGAAAGATCCTTTTAGTTGAAACAGACGCTATATCACTCTGTTCAAAGCCACCAGACCACTGACAAAAAGCAGTCATTTTACCTCTCTAGTCTACTGCTGCCTCGATAGGTTAGTTTAAAAAATTTGACATGGGTCACCTTGTCCTGCAGGGATAGTCAGTGAGGTGAAAGGTAAAATATTTCATAGTGGACTTCACTGGACGATGGTTTGGGCAGCTCTGTGAAGACAGTTAAAAGGTACATAGGATAGGATAGGATAGTACTTTATTGATCCCTAAAAGGGAAATTTGGTTACGGCTGCCAGCCAATTGCTCGCGCCACCATTTTTAAGAAAGAAAAAAAGTGCAGTTACAGGCAAAAAAACAATCACAGACACATATGACATTATACATTGGATTGGTATACATGAGGTGTCTTTTTTGTTGGATCACATTTTAGGAGAGAGATGGGGTCAGGGTACAGATAGGGAAAGAAGAGAAACATGTGACAACCCATAGGTCTGTTTTCTCTAAACTCTCCCCTCTGTTTATGTCTGCCACAGCTGGAGTTTTAGCCTTTCTCTTCTTACGGATACATAAAGGTCTAAGAAGTCTGTGAATTAATATAGAGGCTTCGTTTCTGTCTGGTCATTTAATTCTAAATCAACATTTAGCGGAAGATTACAAGCGAACCCCCTACTAGAGTTGTGAATGAATCCTCTGCCATCTCTGGGGTGACGATTTTAATGAGGACAGAGATGCTCAGTTAGGACTAAAGAGAAAAGGACAAAATGAGAGGATGTAAAGGGAAAGAGACAGGATGATCATTTTATATGAATTTCTTTGCTGTGTTTCTTTGTATTCACCACACACTAGGTGTGCATCCGTCCAAAACATCAATGTGTCTGTGTTGTCTGGGTTTATCTCTCTCTCTCTCTCTCTTCTCTTCTGACCCACCATCTCTACATACACCATCTGCAACGCAACTGTGTCCATGCAGTCTGTACTTCTAATGCACTTTCCTGTTGTTTCTGGTGACGGCTTGTTCCTTCCCACACTCTGTCTACGAAGTATGAATTCCCGCTTGCCTTCTCGTCTCTACGTCTTCATGTGTTAGACGTTGAGTCCATCTTTGCTGTAGAAACTCTGCATCCTGTCTGCTTCTCATTTTGCAGCTGCATCCCTTCCAAATATCTTTACATCCAGTTACATTCAGGTTATAGTGAGTGACTCCTTGTCATATTGTTTATGACAAGTCTACTACAGATCAGTCAGATAACAACTGTAAAGTATTTAAGATCAGTGTTGACTGTAAAAATGCTCATCCTAACGTGTACTGGTGCATTTCGTGAAGAATAATTTTTTAAATAGACATCAGATCCATTATGTAACATGAACCACCATCACCTAATTTCTCCTAATTGCAAAAATGATTTTTTGAAAATGTCAGTACTTCTCAAATCTATGATTACAACCACTGAAGCGTTCCGCCAAAGATATATAAATTAGTGGAGGAATGCTGTTCTCAAAAGCAAGCGCAGTCTATTTCACAGCAGCCTTAAATCATAGCCTAGGCTAAAATCATATTTGCATGTCAAGAGTATCCAAAAGTAAACAGAAAAAAAGCAATTATATTATTTTCTCTGCAGAGCATTTCATGCATTACCTCCCTTCTCTCTGCAGTGTATTTTGGCAGCTCGAAGCAAAAATGTAGTTTTTCTGCAAAACATCCATTTAATTTTCTCTGTCTCTCTGTCTAGACTGATAAAAAACATTCTACACTCTCAGTCCCAACACTTTTTCATCCCAGTTTCCTTCTCGCACCGGTGTTCACACCTTGCCCTCTGTTATTTCTAGTCCCCACTACCCGCTCATGCTACCCTCCCACTCTCCTGCCCTCCTTTGTTCAGTTTCAGGTCTTTGATGTTTCTCATATTCTCACAATATGACTCTAACTTTCTCTCTTTGTCTCTCTCACCCGGACATATGTGTGCACTCCGCTCTCTTTCTACCCCTCTCTCCTTACCAGTGAAGCATCCATCCACCTCTGTCTCTCTGTCCCCTCCTCTCACATCCCTCGACCTCGCTTTGAAGTCATCAGAGCCCTAGCCAGAGCCCATGCCACTCCAGTCAGCTTTTATCCTCACACAGAGAAAAAAGAGAGGAGAGGAATGTATTTAGACCATGCTGGAGCACAGTCATCTCTCCTCCTGTGTGAAATGATTCACTTGTGACTCATAGCTTTATTGGGAACTCTCTCTAAACAAACAACCCGTGGATGTGGCATTTTCCATCCAAATTGACTGGAACTGTAACTGAGAGTGCTGGCCTGATTGTACCCCTGCAGCTCCGTGCCTCTCTCAACAATGAGGAGTCAGTCTCCCAGAAGCAATCACGTCTCAGTGATTAGCCTGCCATGACTGAGTGCCATTGCACAAATCCAATACCGGCAAAATAATAAAAGTCAAACAGCAATTGTTCCAAAGGGTACATTTTCATATGTTTGAGACATACATTTTAATTTGCCAAACAGACAGAGACACACCTTTGTCTGGAGTCGTTGCACTTTCCAACTCATCATTACAGACATGCAGTCTCTAAGCTTTGCAGGTTGCACGGTGCTGAGCAGCTTCCACCTGCAGTCTACTGAGGCTCACAGCTTCACACCATTAGTTCAGCTTAGCAAGCACAGCCATCCACAGTACAGCCTAGTCTACAAACCTCAGGCGCCATCTTGGCTCAACCTGCTGCTGCTGCTTTTTCTTCTTTTATCGCCTTGTGCCTTTTACTACTAAAATGAAGATTTCCAGCCAAAAAAACGAAATGGCTGCAGCTGAGATAATAGCTTGGCTATATGAGTAAATTTCCTTATTAAAAAAAACAAAACAATGTTTCAGCAAACTACCCTAATAATGTTCAAGTCAGCCAGACTCCAAATTATACAAATACAGGAAGCTGTTTGGATGTTTGGTTTAAAATATGGGGTTTAATTCGCTTATATTGCTGGTTATGTAACCTGAAGCAAATGCTAAGCAGCCTATATTGTTTCCATATATTGTAATATTTGGAGGTTCACTTGATAGAATTATGGCGACTGTAAAATATTAGGATGTAAATTAGGATCTGGGTGGAGGAAAGTTGGCTTCATTAAATGAGTTTAAAGTCTGTCTTTCTTGTCCAGGCAGCTATGTAAACAGGATTATTAAAAGCAACAAGTTGGCAAAGGAATTGCATTTGTAATAGTAATTTTCTTGAAAATAGAGTGTTATGATAAGAGAGTTTTTTAGCCATAGTAGCTGTGTAGCTCTATGAACGGTCGACCCACCTTTGGTCAAGACTGAGAACTATAAGATAGAAATTTTGTTCATCCATTCATGTTCCCCTGGCCTTTCCTTCACATCATCTCCAGGTAAAAAAAGTTTGGATACTTTTATGACCAAATAATTCTAATAAACAAACAAACTAATGACATTCTCATCAGCCTCAGCTGTACTTGTTGTCCAGTGCTAGTTAGTAAATGATCATGCCAACTCACTAGACTGAGATGGTAAACATTATACCTAGCTGTCATGCTGATGGTATCATTTAGCTCAAAGGTACCTCACCTGAAACCAGTGCCTGCTCATCTGCTCATCAATGGACTGAAGTATCACATCTAGCAGTGCAGCGAGTACATGCTGCATTTGTCATTCCAATCGTGGTGTTTTTACTCTTTTTTTAAGTCATCATTTAAAATGTACTTTTGAAATAATGCCATACATACTGTTTTCAGGCATAATGTGGCCAAAAAAACAAAACAAAACCACTTTCAGGATTCCTCATTATTTTAATCATCTTGGTTCCCAGGCATTCTCTCCTGGTTCTAATGTCTAATTGCTAATTGAGAGATGACATTCCTGCGGTCAATACTGTCTACAATGGTTGTGCTTTCTCCTGCTGTCTGTTTTGTTTCTGCTTTGGTGGCTGGTGGCTGTTCTGTTGGCATCCCCATGACAACCACACCAGCAGTCTGTCAGATGCTATTATCTCAAACACTTCAACAATGTGTCCAGCACACCCTTAGCTAGCAAAGTGACAGACCACCAGTGTGTGTGTGTGTGTGTGTGTGTGTGTGTGTGTGTGTGCGTGTGTGTTTCAGTATTTCTGTGTGCTAGTCCATGCATATGAGTGAACAAACATTAGGCCACTTTAAGGAGTGCTGCTCCGTGTATGGAAACCTACAGTCCACCAACACCTTTCACTTAAAGTAGCTACATTAAGGAAAGTGTGAAAAGCTGTTGGCATTTGATCAGTTACTGTACTAAAGTATATTTTGTACCTCCATTTTATGTTACTTACTATACTAAAACTAACTTTTTTAAAGCAAAATGTATTAAACAGATACAGTTAATTAAATGTTAATTATTAAAACTATCAATTTATGCAGTATTGCATTACTATAGATTATACAACAGCGCCCAAAGTACTTACAGGTAGCTCCACCCTGGCCAGCCACAATTCTATAATGCTACCTACATCAGCAATAATAATACTATAATTAGTTTGTTGATTATTTATATCAATGTCCTGTATAATGCCATATGAGTCAACACAATGACACAAACCAAAAAAAACAATCATAAAGTTGAGTGTTTATACAGTCTATATCACAATGTAATTCTCTCCACAGTCACCACCTCCACCATTACTGATGGGTGTAGTCAGAGGTGTTATGTTGCACCTGTAACCACACTCATCAGTGATGCCACAGTGTACTGACCCACCCTTGGGTACATTTGTCTGCATGTCAGTGCAGCAAGGTGAGAATTAAAACCGCAGCAAGAATAGAATTTTTAGCTGGTGTTAAATTGCCCTTTAAGCACAATTTGCTACTTATGCTAATGTACCTTTCTTCAAATACTGTTCTCTTCTTTTTACACGATTCATTGCTTCCTTTTAAAGGCTCAGATTGCTTTGTCTACCACTGATAATTAGAACATACTGTATATCAGATTCTCCATCTCTTCTCCACTCGGCCTGTAAATCAGTGACTGGACGGTGTTAACGGTGTTTCTCATCTCCCAATAAACCCCCACCCTAGATCTTGTAGACATGTATATTGGCAACACTGCCTCTACTTTCTCGCAGCTTGCGCCGGACAAAAAGATAAAACATGTTATCTAAGCTTGAGGAGAGTGGAAAAAAGAGAAGGTCAGGTTTAACAATGCATTAGGATATGGTGGGAATGGTCTCTCATATTCCTTGCAATGGACTGATTTGATTTGTTGATATTAGCTTGCCTTGCCTGTAATGTCAGCAGAACCCTGTTTGTAAGTGGAAGAGCTGGCATTGGAGTGAGTGAAAGAGGATATGTCAGGGTGAGGATGGATGCAAATGATTTGAATCACCACAGTTTGACAAGAGTTGCTATTAATGAAGCTGTCCTGCATGAATTTATGCACTGAAGCCATTTATTTTTCCCAGTGGCCTCATTGGCAACATCCCTATCCTCTAAATCGTTCATATAAGACAAATTGACAACCATGCGACTCTTGCCTATTATGACATGTCACACTGTACATCCCACTGTAGCGGTGATAAAGTTTTAACCTGCTTCTAATTTAGTGAGGTAGCAATCCAGCTATTTACCTGAAGCGTCACCACCTGATGACGATACGAGTCACTCCATGAGTGATTGTCGTGTCAACAAAGCCTATCATCCATCATCTTCATTGCTCCCTAGTTCAAGTGTCACTTGCGTTAAAGAGTCTGCCCTTATCGGTTTATTGTCTACCCTGACTGTTGTGTCCTCTGAAGTGTGCATGTGTGTGTGCGTGTCCTGTCAGATACCCAGTGCTTGTCTTGTCTCTGTTCTGCAGACAGGAGAAGAAGAATGTCAGCCTGCCAGTATCCAGCTGCTTCTCTCTTATTGGTATTCGTGGCACACATAGCCGTCCTGAGTGTCTGTTGCACGTGCCAAGGAGGAATGTGGGAAATAAGGGGATTGAGAGCGGAGGAGAGAGAGAGAGAGAGTCAGGCCCCTTCCATCTCATGTTATGTGGATCTAAAAATAGAAAGCATCCTCCCGTCTTCTCTATTCCCAGTGCATCTCTGTTTTCATAGCCAGCGTCCCTCCCTGGATCTCCCTCTCTGTTTTCCTCTCATCCTTGTCCTCGCCCTCCTTGTCTCTCAGTTTAGTCTAAGTAAACATTCTCTCCGGTGCCCAGTGATAAGCCTCCTCAAGTGTAATGCCAGACAGTTTGGACACTGCTAACAGGCTTGCCTTGATGAAGGATTAACTATAGGGGTGATTTAATTTAACACTTCGGTATTCCCATGGCCAGACTGCACCAAAACTAAAAGCATGATTATTAAATGCTCCAAAGTACAAACCCCTTTAGTGTCAACAACTGCTGATTGCTAATCATGAATAAGTGCTGAAATCTATTATTACAGTTTTATTAAATTATAAATTAGTATATGTAATTGGCTGTGCATGGCTGATTAATACGTGATAGCATTCTTTTTTTTTTAAAGTCTGTGTATGTACAGCCATTAGCAATTAATTAGATAAACTGTCATATTAATTTTAACTTTTTCATAAAACATCTGAAGGTAGTGCAGCTTTCTTCTTCATTTATCTACTAATTTATGATAGCATGCTGCTTGAGTGATGAAATCATGATAGGTGGGCAGGAGGGATATTGGCTTTCAGTGGATTATGTTCTAGCACATGGCCAACCTTGGCTTAGTCATCGCGCCCACTGCCCGCCCACCAAGACGATGAGAGTGAGAGAGCTAGAGAGTGTTAGAGAAAGAGAGAACGAGAGAGAGAGGCCTTGCCCTGGGAACACTATCCCACCACTAGCCAGGAACACCAGATCATAGTAGACTTAGAAATAGACAGAAATTAGTGTCTAGAAAATAGATAATAGGTAGGTAATACAGGACAAACAAGTGTGTGATATACGGTGCCTTGGGTCACCTGTATCAGAAAAATATTAAACAATAGCTAGCAGCTGTTACTTATCAGCAAATAAAAGTATAAGCAGTTTTATAGTCGATCTTTCCCCACACATAATCAGTATTCTGTTATCGCAACTGCTGATACAAGAGTCACCGATTTCAGAACAATTGCAGTATATATGTAATATTAGAAAAATAACATAAAAGAACAAGATACACAAGATTGAATAACTATATGGCAGACAAAGGCCTTTGGATAAAGGAATTCAAGTTCATCCATTCATTACTAGTTGTGCTTGTTACTGTAACTGCTCATCAGGGTTGCAGTGGGCTGGAGTCTATCCCAGCTGACAAGCTGATGGATGTAAGTTTAAGATTCACTCGCCTTGTAAATTTTTTTTGGTCTCTCACAATTCCTAAGGGAAATATCTGTCTCACTATATTCACTAGCTAGCCAATTTAATATGAACAAATGTAAGTTTATTAACTTTACTTGTTTTTTTCACTCGTTAGACACACCAAGTTAGAACCTTAGTGTGTTTCACGTCATTAGACAATAAACAAGCCTCATGCTTTTACAATTTTAACCAAGATTAAAAAGAAAAGCTCAGTATACTACTGAAATTCTGAAGGTTAGGCTAAAAGCTTTGTTACGCCACTGTAACAGTAAATTTAGGAATTGTATGATACTTTGAAACGTGCTGTGAATACTTAAAGGTTGAGATAGCAGTAACCTACTGGATGGCAAATTTGGAACAAAAAACGCATTAACCGCAGCAATGTCAAACGAGGATAAATGCCAGTGTGTGTGTTTTTTTTGTTTGTTTTTTTTGTTGTTTTTTTTCCCAAGGAGCAGGCATTGCTGGCTGACTACCTCTCATCCATGATTCAATGCTTGTCTCTTTCTCTCGAGGAGAGGGTTGTCCCTCGGGGAGGGGGGATGAGGCGTCGGGGGAAATATTGAACATCCTTCTGCAGCCGCACGCCAGGGACGGTGATTCTCTGGGGATGTAAAGGAGGAAGGAGGCTGTGTGTTCTAAAAAAAAAGCTGTAAAAGTTGATGAAAATACTGTGGAAGCTTTGGATGCAAGTGTCTGTTGGAAACCATCTGGAAAGCTCTAAATGAAATAGGGATAATACCATCTGTCCATCAAAACAGATGACAATACTGCAACTGCTGCTTCTGCTGTTGCGCACGGGAATGCTGCAGAGAAATTATGGAGAAGAAGATGGACTACCAACCAAGTAATATATTATGATAGGTTTTTAATGTTGTTGGTACGATGTGTAAATTGAGATAGATTATTATACATAAACACCTACATTACTTCAGTTTCCTCGAAAGATAACCTTGGGAAGTGAAAGGAACACTACAAATTAATACTCTGCCAAAATGCAGATTTTCGCTTTGCTCAATGTGGCTTGGCAAGGCCATGGATGGATTAGCTTGAGACAGACATCAAGGCTGTACAATAGATGACAATTATCTCTTTCACTCAAATGTGAACCTTTCCTACACCTGATTAGACAGAGATAGCATTCACTCGACTGTTATTGGTCTTTGCTTTCGATTTCCAACTTGGAAATATACCAACTACCCAATGAATTTAGTTTCCGAGTAAACTAGAGGCAAGAAGCATATCACAGCGGCAAGATGTAGCTCATTTTTATCTCCACAGCGCCATGTTTAAATATTTGTTTTTGAGGTCGGGGAGTTTCACACAGAAGCTGTTACTTTTGGATAATATCTATCTTGGGTGAAAATCTACAGCAAAAACAAAATGTAATAGTTGTATACTTCCAAAAAAACACTCCTCCTGCTGCAGATAACAGTATCACAGATGAGGGCGATTAACTGAAGGTGCTCAAAATGAACTAGCTCATATCATGTGTCACCCAAACAAGTCTGCAGAAAAGCACACACTCAAATGCTGAGTTAAAGGCCTGCTGTCGTACAAAGGGGTCAGATGCAATGAAACATTTAAATTGGGGATAACTATGCACACTTTCAGAGTGTCATTCTGTGAGCGCATTCGTGGCATTGCACTCGGTTGCACTCACGAGAAGTGACAGCAGCAATTGTGTGAAAAATGAAAGAAGAGAGCCTGAAAGGGAAGTTCAGATGCTGCGTACCGTCTCACCTCTGCGTACCTGGCAATTTGTCGTGTGAAGAGAGCACGCTTTCGGGATTGTCGGTTTCAGAAAGTGACAGAAATTGTCGGATGCCCCTCAATCTGATATCAGAATGGTGTTGGAGGAGATGAACGAGAACTTCGCTTAAAACATACTGACACCTTTATGAGTCTTACACTACCTCCGATGACAAGTTCAGCATAATAAAATATTCATGTTACTGATTCACTATACAGCATGTGCGCACTTTTCAGCTGTCACATATGTTTGATGTTAATTTCTCCTCCACATCTAATCAGACTGAATGAGTGCATTTAAATTCATTTTGGATCTATTCAATCACAGGACTCTCAGTATATGAACACATTATGTATTAAAGGTTCCCTGCAGAGTTTTAGGGCTATGTTGTGATAGCACACCGAGATACATGATAATGTGCCAACAAAGGCAGGAAAGTAATAAGACTGTAGCAATCAGCACGTTAATTAGACCTCAAGGATGCACACAATGCTTTTTTGTGAGCAACAATAAATAAAAAACAAACAATAAAACTCCACCTTTAACAGCATGAAACAAACCACAATCCAGTTTGATTCAAGTTGATTTTTATTAACTGAAATCGTTATAATTTAGTCACATCATTATGCTTTCAGACAAACTTACAAATGATTCTTGGAGAGAAAGAGCTGCACAAAGAGACGCCACTCAGGTAACCTTAAGCTAATAACACCACATTAAGAATCGAAGATCTTCTTGTTTGCCTACAAACACCAGTCTCACTTTCATCTTTCATCCATTAATAAATCATTAAAAAAGGCTCTCAGTCACACCTTGAGGGGCATTTGAAAGCATCATGGTTGACAGCATCCATTTGTAATCATCCAAATAAACCAAAGTCTGTAGTAAGAAAGCCATCTGTCCTTCACTGTCGATCAGAGCCTGCTTGTTATAATACTGCTGCTGCTGCTGCTGATGTGAGTGTTTAACAGTGGCGTCAGATTTTTCACAGTCTTCCATTATGGAAATAATGGACAAAGCAGAACCATAATGGGGCATTATAAAACACATCAATTGTATTAGTTGTGACGAGAGAGAGGATGCATCGAGGAGGAATAATTATCATCTAAAAAATCTATAGTTTACAGGATGGCAGAGAAACATTTAGTCTCCCCCGGTTTCTTTACACCATACTTTCAAGGTATGTAATGTTATTAGAAATAAAATATATCGACAAATAAAGAAAAAATCAGGAACAAATGTGGGTAGTGAGAGAATATCCTGAAAGGAGAAACAGATGCTTCATTTGACTGATGGCTCAATGCAGCTTGATTGTGTGTACACAAAGAGAAGTGTATTGATGAATACCACCAAAAGCTTATTGAGCACCAAACTGCAGATGTTGTTAAATGGCTAATCATTGGTTTGCAGAATGTGCCTCACAGCTTATAGAAATAAACCTTCAGTTTGGATGAAGTAATTGCCTACACTCCACGCACTGTTGTCACCTGGGCATCTGTTCCTCATGTTCTATGATCCTTGCCTGCTGTGAGACAGACTGTTGTCCATTCTCCATCTGAGAGCATATGAGAAGTGAATGGTTGGATGAATACAACAAAAATGCAAAATTGGCAGCCGTAAGTATAACATGGGAGCAGAGAAAATTCATTTAAGATAAGATGGATTAAAAAATCAGGTTAGGTCATGTGAGGTTAAAGGTGAGCAAAGCAAACAGAGCATGACCATCTGTTGCCAGTCTTTATTGCTTTATTTTTAACATAGTGTAGTTGGGTGAAACGATTTGTCTATTGACAGGAAATGACCACTATTTTGATAATCGATTAATGGTTGAAATATTATGCATTTGTTCCACCAACTGGGTGATGGCTTCGGAGCGGCGTGCTACCCCAGGGTAGAGGTGATGTGATCTTTGGCTGTGAGCCATCCTTGGACATAGCAGACGGATGCTTGTTATTAATGTGGTACAGAATAGTGCAAGCATCACTAGCCGTAATTCACCAATCAGAATAAAACTGTGCAACAAATTGAAAATAACCCAAGAATGTGAAAAATGCAGGGCTGAGTGACGGGGTGAGGTTTTAATAGAGAAGAAGAGGGTAAAGGAGCTTTGTGGTCTGATATAAAACATTTCCTCGAGAAAGTGCTAGACCACTGCCTCTCACATGAAGTCAAGGAAGATGGAGATGGTTAGGATAAGGGGATGTAGCAGATAGCAGGTATAAACCCCCCACCCCCCTGCAGCATTCTGGGGCAATAGGGCCTGTTTTTCAAGATTACTGGGATTGTAGAAACTGGACTGTGCCGTTCTGAGAGTGATGGGAACAAAAAGAAACAGAACAGGAAACAAAAACACCCCTTTTTTCCTATGGGCAGTATCTTTTTCTTTCTCTTTAACCTTTACCATCGGCCTTAGACCCTTGCCCCCTATGATGACCACAGGTTCTTTCTTTCACTCTCATGAATGAGCGAGTGGCGAGCTGCCAAAGACGTCCTTGTGATAGTGGTCACAGACTGTGTTGCTGTGGTAACTCGGAGACTTAAGATTCATGGCATCTATTCAACAACCTTGTCAGCATGAGCTCAATAACTTCCCCAACCTATCTGCAGGGTAATTTTATTTAAGTGGTGCAGTGCTGCACAGGTGCAGGTTTAGGGGCTGGCTAAGTTTGTTGGTATTTAACAAAATGTGGCAACGTTTTGTTCATGCTAGTGAACACTCATTAGCTATTCGAGTGAATATGTGCTGATGTCTGGTTGGTTGTAGTTAACATGGGGTGTTAACATCAAATAGTAATTGTTGACCCTTGAATCCATTCATTTTGTTATTCAGTCACTCAATAGATTTATTCTAACTGATGTAAAGACTTAATGTCACATATATATACACAGTATTAACATAATCGATGAGAGGTGCATGCATTGTGATAATTTGTGTCTTTTTATTGATCATTGTGTTTATAGGTGATAGATGAAACTGTGCAGCCTTTAAGTGAATCCAGTCCTATTTATGTAAAATTATGGAGAAATATTAAAATGTTGTATTTCAGCCATATTACTGATTGATTTGGATGACACCCTGCGGTGATAAATGTGCATGTGAAGCATACATCATATCTACAATGTTGCAATGATAATCTTTTACTTTCTCTGAATATATATTTCATTTGACATTAATAATGAGCACTGATGTGAGGTTTTTCATTTTGTCTTCTATTATCCACAGGCTGCTTCACATTCCTACACACTGTTGTTGATTGATCTGTGATAAAAAGCTCCATCATGCCTGTGCGAAGTTCTTTTGTCTAACAGAGGCTGTTACAGTATGAATGCTTCAGCACAACTTATTTTCTGCATGTTTGGGAGTAAATGAGCGGTTGACCTCTACATTCCAGAGTGGGGACTAGGAAAAGTGTGCAGTGCAGTGTATCATTTACTTGTTTGTGTATGTTTAACGTCTCGGTGAATAGAGAAAGAAAGTCCTTCATTTGGAAACAAACACGAGTGTGCCCTCAGAGATTTAGAGCTTATATAAGAAGTGATAATCTAATCAGGGCTGTTAAAAAAAAGGTGTTTGACTTCATCAAGAGCTGGGACTTCTCGCCTAGATCTAGGTCACCACTGGAGAAGAAAAGCATCACTTAAATATGTCACTATTGTATACAGATACGGAAAGGAAGGACTAGACAAGCACACAACATTGTCTGTTAAAGAGACTAATACCAATGGGTTGATGGTTAGCTCAGTCAGTAGAGCATCCCATGTGCAAAGGCTCAGTCTTTGCTGCAGCGGCCCAGGTTTCGAATCCGACCTGCGGCCCTTTGCTGCGTGTCATTCCCGATCGAATTCCTGTCACTCTTCAGCCGTCTATCAAGTAAAGCTTGAAAAAGGCCAAAAAAATATTTTAAAAAAAACAAAAAAAGGAGACTACCAAGCAAAATCATGTAGTCAGTGGTGGTCTCAGGATGTCAGGGGCAGGGGAACGATTTCCCAACAGGCACCATTTCCATGTGATGCAGCATGAAGGCACTGTTGTCTGCCATGTAGGGCACTTGGTATTGCACTACATCTACATCATTTTCTCCACTGGAAAGGCTCACTAGAGGGTACGCCATCACATTTTCTCCACTAGAAAGGCACCCTCATGGCACTGGCAATTCATCATAATAAACATTGTGTTTTGCCTGTATGGTGCCCTACTCTTATTCCCAAGTATGGCTTCAAGAACATTGTGTTTTTGGATTTGCTCCATAAACAAATGCACCAGCCTGTCTAAAGGAGATGTGTGATTCATTTGTGGAAACATAGCACTTCACTCCACTTTAATGCAGCTGTAGTGTTGACATTCGAGTGGTTTTGTTGGTTTAATATTGATCCTATTAAAAGTTATTGGCTTTTTCTTCTACACGCTTCTGGTGTGTTTGTATGTTTTTTTTCTTTTGGTAAACCACAGCTGGTTTTTGAGCGCATACAAAATGTGAAATTCTATCTCTCAGACTCCACCACAGGTTCTGCCTCCTTCGTGGAGCCAAGCACAGCAGTTCAGAAGGAAATGAGATCAACAAACTTACAAAGACTGTTTTATCTAGTCGAGCTGTCACGCTATATGGCCGCAGGTTCTATTCAGGCTGCTTTCGCAACACCTTAGGCAACCAGACTTGAGCTTGGCGTCACCTATTTTGATGATGTGCTTCTTAAAATATAATAATCCCCCACTTTCTGGGTCCTTAAGCTTTCATAATTTGTGTCTGTGTGTACGTGTGTGCATCCAGTCAGAGTGCATATGCTCTGCTTGCAATGTGAGGGGAATATATGTACTGTCTGCATGTGTTCCTGTGTGATGTGTGAGTCCATATTTGTTGGGAGGAATATCTGTTCTCTTCACGTAGACACATTCGGCTAAAGATAACACTGTCAAGGTAATACCATACTGCCCGTGCATCTGATGCAGTAACATTTACCCATCACGGCGCAGGCAACAAGACCAAGAGAGAGGGGAGATAGGAGAGGGGGAAGAGAAGAAGAAGAAAAGGAGAGCTTTTAATTTCCTCAGCAGCACAGTCAGAAAACTGGAATGAATTCTAGATGAGTTTCCAATTGAATGACAGGGCAAGCTGCGTTTGATTGAGTCTACCAAGAAACACCAAATGTTGATTTATTTTTATAGATACTATAATTGAGGATAAGGAACTAAACTAAATGCATGCTTCCAAGTTACATTTTATTAGTGGACATTATGCCAGTTCTTCATTAAATATGTCTTAAGGGATTTAAAGCGTATGTAGTTAATGATGATCTAATTATCGCTGCTTGAAAAACACATTCATGCTCATCAGATCCTGTGTATTAGTCCTTTTAAGAACTAGTGTTTAGTTTGTCCGTACTGCCACATGGTTGACTCCATAGAAGAGGACATGTGTAGTTACAGCTCCTTAACCTGCCTCAGCAAATCAGATTTCTTGAATCAGATGTTTAAGACAGACTGTGGGATGCTGTGGTAATGACGTATGTGTCAGTAACTCGTAGAGATTTTCAGATGTGGAAACAACTTTGTCTTTCCCAATGCGCCATCAGACTGTCTACATACTGTTGTTCTCTGTGTTGTCCTCCATAGGGCTATGCTAGTAGTATCATGTCTGCTGATGCACTTCCATCACTCTGGATTTTTATGGCGTTGTCGTGCCTCGCGGGTTCAAGTGACTTCTAGGACACTTTGAAATCCAATATAAGTGTCCAGTGTCCAGACTGAGAGGCATCTGTAAAATATAATTGAAATTAAACATGATGAAAATGAAACATGGCTTAAATCCGAGTTGCAAAAATTGCATTTCATGTGGGTTTATTTTTTACTGTTTTTTGCTGTCCAGACTTTCTAAAATCAATCTGGATATGACAAAAACTGGATTTAGACTGGCAGTCCTGGAAGGCCTAAATGTTTTCAAAAACAGTTCTTAGAAATATCTATGCTGAATGATGTTACATATTTTACAGTTGTGACTATATTGAGTAATTAAGGTACTATGTAGTTATACGCCACATTATAATGAAAATGTGATTGAAAAGCTGTATTGCGACAACCGATCACAATTATCTTATCTAATACTTAACAGAATTTGAATCTTAAGTGTTACCAGTTGACATGTTCACCCTCGGTTCCCTATATAAAATACCAGTAGTGCAGTTGTTGTACTGTAAAAGCATAAAGGCATATACAACAATGTCTGGTTTCTGTTTCAACTGTAACAGCAATATTTAATTTGTATCGATTTATTTTGCCAGCGGCAACCATCCTCAAAATGGTTACCAGTAACCATTGCTGTCGAGCCCTGACTTGGTACAAGCTAAAACACTGACCCACATGGACATAGAACGACATCTCTTCCAGCCTCCTTTCTTTCTCACTAGGGTAACTAATAAGGGTCACTTCCAAATGAGCTTTCACAGGACATACAATAACATTTCCCCCTAAAAACCACCTTCCTGATGTGCTTTAGATAGAACCTTTTTAAAAACGAATCCTTTTAACGCCTGGCTTTTCTTAGATACAGCCCGTCAAATAAGGGACTTGTGGTGCACTTAACAACGGCTAAAAAGAAAACTAAGAGGCCAGCATTGATTTACAAACCCAGTTTGAAAATGTTTTTTGCTCCAAATGGTGCTTCAGAACATTCTGATTGCACCCTGAGTGCCCTCAGTGATAGTCTTTGAAGTGCATGGAGCCGTGTGCTGAAGCGCAGTATGTGCTTATATCCGGAGCTTTTGTTAGTCACTTCATATGTACTGAATCCTGTGCCATCATTATTCAATGATTCACACTGTGCAGCCAAAACACTCACTCTTATCTGTTAAGAGGCTGCAGAGACGCAGTCAGACAGCTTTGGGTGGGTGGATGGGTGGGGGACGGAGAGAGAGAGAGAGAGAGAGGATGAGAAAGAGAGACTCTCTTGTGGCAAACGACTCTCCTCTCTTCCTCACAACGTGAAGCCAGAGAGCATCCCGACTTCAAGAGCTTTAGATCCTGAATATTCACGCTGGTGGCATTTTACCATGTGTAGGTGGTGAAGGTTTGCCGAGATAGGAGAGAGTGTGTGAAGTATTGATCACTGTTGTGGTTGTCCTTGTTTGCTCTGTGTCTCACAGTGCCAGCTAACTCTGAGAGAAAGACAGTGAGACATAGATACAGAGAGAAGGTTGGCGTCATGAGGCGCACTTATTCAGCTGGGGTGAGCTGAACACAATTAGGATTCATTTATAGAGATATGTTGAAAAACAACTAAAGAAAAGATTAATTTTCATTTTTAGGTACACCAGTTTTAGATATTACTACTACTACAACAGCAGACTTGAATTATATAACCATATATTAATATGGGAATGGCTTTTGGTTTGATTTCAGCCTGGATGAGTTTCTTAATAAAATTAAACACATATCTCATCATTTCTTCTACCTTTAACTAATGTTGGTTAAAGAACATCAAAGAAAAATTTCCACCTCGGGTATGACTACAGTACCCCCAATTATGTTGTGATCAAATATCAAAGCCTAATATTATAAATCTCTCTTTGAAATCCAACCTTTTTCCTACCTGCTTTGTTAATTCAGTCAGTGACTTCCAACATTTCCCAAAATGACAAATTAACAAAGGAGTGAATGTCTATACTCGCAGCAGAGTCCTTTATTAAAAACGAAACTCTGCATGTGCGCGCAATAAATTGTTGATGTCCATTAGGACATTGATATGTCTTTGTTGTGGCACTGGTATCAGTAGGAGGTTCTCTGGAACAAACCAGACATCAGAAATATGTGAGAATAAGAGAAATCCACCAACAAAACAACAAAATGGAAGCAGAAACATAGAAATAATGGATAGCCAGAAGCATTTTCCCAGCAAGGTCTTGATATTTCTGATAAAATTGAGTTATTTTCATAACAATTTAAACATAAACATGGGTAAACTACTAAGGAATCATTGACCCGCCTCAAGCAGTACATCTATAGAAAGAAAGAGGTTGACAAAAGACACTAAAATACTTTGAAAATGTGTGTTTGTTATCAATTCAGGTCTTTCTTCATTTCTCTTTTTCTCAGTCTTGCTGGCCTTCAACTATCCTCCAGCAGCTCGATAGTTACAGTAGTTGCCTGTGCTCCATCATTGTCAATTAGACTCCAATCACTAACTGGGATGATTTTTAGCTCCAGGGTATTTGACTGGTTACAAGCTTTCATTATATTCTTCTACAGTACTAGCACATGAACTGCTAAAGTAGCAAGTAGTCACCTATTTACATATCAAACGCATTTTTTTTTAATAATCAGAACTGTTCCCTTGTCACCAATATGGCCACAGAAATTCATTTTCTCTCACACGAAACCTTCATTTGTATGAAATAGAATAGGCCGCATTCAAATTGTGTTACCCTTCCCAGATGATTTCCACTGATAAGATGTGTGTAGTCATAGAAAGATGGAGAGGAAAGAAAATTAAGGGGGATGATCCATGAAGACAGACCTGCAGACAGATCTGCTCTTATTGTATCTCTCCAACAGAGGTTCCTATGTTATCTTGACTCTTTCCTCTTCAACAGCACCCCAACAACTCCACCCATTATGTGGTGTTGGCCAAAGATTAGTCAGCTAAATGTTCTATTTAAATCCAGAAACATCACCTTTGTCTCTTAGTACGTGTATTAGATGTTTAATAATTTATGTCACTGAACTTTCTGTACCTTAATTAATCTGAATGGAGTCTAAGATGCTTTAATTTCCACCAGCATGTTAAAAATGAATCACCTTGTCTACTGTGGTCAATTATACCACCTATAATTTTTCTTATAAAAGGACAGGGGTTGTCTAATTGAGAAACACAACCAAACTGGAATATTTTTTGCATTGGACTCCCATTTCCAGTTATTATAGCTTCTTTTCACTGGTTTCGAATTGATTATAAGATTTCATCAAACAAAGCATTGGATTGATTCAAAGATTCACAGGGTCAAACACTCCAGGTAGAGAAGCAGCATGCTTTGTTGTCTGCCACAGTATTACTGTAATGAGCAGTACAAAATTCTGCATATAGTCGCTCTAATGAGGATAATGAGATGGTTTCCCGACCATTTCATTTTGAAGTTCAGACACTGTAACACAAACAAAACAAAAAATTAATTAAACCTAACCTCATGCCCATGACAGCTTCTTTTCAAAATAATCTTTCAGTGATAATGCTACCATTTACAGGCTGGTGTTAAAAATTGGTAAACCTTGTCCTTGACAGAATGACTAGAGCTGAAAAAACAGAGAATTGACTGTCCCCAATGAATAGGCGACCTCTTGGTTTGGAAAATCCTTTACAGGTGGAGGGATATAAAGCACCACATTTTGTGTGTTTGTTAGTACGTGCCCATTAGTGTGATGCTAGGTCATTGACTTGTACATTTTCCAAGTCTTTATTTTTACACTGAGGGAGGAGTTTGGGGAGATCTCTTGGCATCCAATCCGGCTGACATATCGGGGCCATGCTCTACTCTCTGCTTTGCTCCCTTCTGTGTGTGTTCCTGGAAACATGGCTGCCTTGTGTTGCCCTGCCAGGCCCTTGAGACAGCTCCCAGTACATTTCTGTCCCAGTGACGTGTGTGAATGTTTGTGTGTTTGCATGTGTGTGTGCCTGTCTGGGTCTATTTAGCCACAATGCAAAAAAACACTGTAATTTAGTCAATGCTGAACTTTTTCTTTTGACATAAATGTCTTTTGAGTGATGTTCTAAATTGTTCTACAAAGTTCAAATGTGTCACTGTTTTTTGCACTCAAATATACTGTGATGAATAATGACAAGAAACTTCATTGCTAGACTTCCAAAATCCAATAGCTGTTGCAGAACTCAATAAGTGCAGCTTACTGGCAGTTTTATGTGACGAATGACTCAAATCAGAGAGATTTTTCAAAGGAGAGGCAGAAATCTGTAAGCAGCGATTGTTAGTCACTAACTGCCTCACCTCAGACTCTGTCCCTTAGAGACATGGCTGAACCACCAAGGAACCTGGGTGTCTCTGTTTATCTCTTTCTGTCTTGCTCACACACAACCTGCATTTACTAAGGCGGTAAAGTATTTACTCTTTCTCTTGTCCTTTCTCTCCACCCGTCCTCTCCCCTCCCACTGTTCCTGTGTTTCCCAGATGGAGGAAGTAATAGCACGCATGCAGGATGAGAAAAATGGCATCCCCATACGAACAGTGAAAAGTTTTCTAACCAAGATCCCCAGTGTTTTTTCAGGTAAGGCTCTGCTCTTTTCTGTTTTGTTCATCTCTTCTCTTCTCTCCTCCACTTGGCTCCCACTCACTCAAGCACCGCACTAGTACTTTGCCAAACAAAACACAGAAAGTATTTAGAGAGTTGTCCGTTTTGCATTTCACACCTGCAGTGCCAGAATGTCAAGAGGATCATATTGGATTTTCAAGCTGTGCAACCTAATAGAAAAAAAAAATCTATGCTGGATGCTCCACAAGAGATTAGTTAAAATAAACACTATTCAAAACCCAAAAGGAGTGGTCATCCCTGTCATTTTTGCTGTTCATGAAGATAAAAAATAAACAATGTGCTATGTACTGTGATATAAACTAACATTAAACTTACAGTATTATGAAACTAGAAGCTGATACCACCTAATGAAATTCAGACAGACATACACAGTAATAAATTAGTAGTCTGGTGTGTAGGATTTAGCAGAATATATCAGGAGTGGAAAATACTATGCATAAATATGTTTTAATTAGTGTATAACAACCTGAAAATGAGAATCATTATGTTTTTTTACTTTAGATTCAGTCTTTTATGTTTACATGCTACCGGTTCTCTTCCGTCACGCTGAACAGCCATGTTTCCACAACAGGCCAGGACAGACAAATTAAACACTGGCTCTAGATGGGGTCTTTCATATTTTACCCACTTTTTGCAGCCATCATAGTTTCTTCTACATGTTAGGAAGGAGAGGATGGGGTGACGGGATTGAAATAACAATGAAGCACTAAATACAAATAGACAATATACAAAAATCCAATAATTTTCTGTGGAGGTTCTCAGTCATCCAAAAAAAAATCCAATAAAAAGAAAAACAAACAGACATAACATGCCATTAAATCCCACACACTACTCCTTTAAATGTAACCCTCAGATTTTCCTGTAAGTGCTTATTTATGCGAATTGTGCACAAAACTTTTTTTTTTATTTTAGCATGATTTTGCCTCAGGTGCCAATAATCATCATCACAATAATAATGTCACTACCACTGGTCCACATCACTGCTAACTAATGACCACGCTTGGCTTGTCACAACCAGTGACATGTCATGTCCAGGCTCTTTTGACATCAGTGACTAAGATAGGCCACAGACAGATACATAGAACTTAAAATAGTTGAAAAGGAAGTGAACACCGATATATTTAAATTCTGAAATTTAGCTTCAGTGATGTTTGTGGAAAATGACAAATGCTGATACAGTTTCCTTTTTGACAATTGTTTGACAGTTGTGTGTGTGTGTGTCTTTGTTTAGGTTTTGCATCTAGCCAAGCTACAGGCACAGGTAGAGGTAGCAATTAGCGTCACTGGTCACGAATGTAGGAACATGACAGTATTGCAACAATTCATCAGCTCATCTGTTTTGCACTACCTTATATACAGTACATACAGTACTTTATCCACATACCTACTACATTATAATCATAAAAATTACAATATATCTTCATCAAAATGCATGCAATCTATATAAAAAAATAACAACAATCTGGAGCAAAAGTAGCATCAATATTATAATTCAAGAGTCTAATGCTCAGATTTCATACAACGCCCCCAACAAGTACTCCTGGCAGTATATAAGGCTGCAGCAAGGTCACAGTCCTTCTGTAGCTTCCCCTCTGTGAACACTGCCACTCTTGTTCACTGGAGCACTTGACCAATCTGTAAGCACAACAGGCAGGAATGCAACCAAGGTTGCTGCAGTGTGTTATTTCTCTGCACCATTCAGGCCCTCAATTTTTAATAAAATACATTGATTTCTCCTCCTGCCGATATAATACACACCAGCAGTTGCTCTCAAACGACTGCATTGCTGACTAACTGTTGCAAATGTGACGCAAATGTTCTCTCTCTCTCTCTCTCTCTTTGTTTCTCAGTGAGCCAAGTTCTATATTTATTTTTAAAAAAGCTGGTGCATGTATTTGTCAGACACATATTTTTGGAGTGTATACAAATAACATATTTGTATCCTTAAGCCCCGGGTATAGGTCTGTGTATGTACAGTGTGTGTGTGCCTCCTTTATGTGTGTAGAAAAAGAAGTGAGCAGAACCATAGCTCAGAAATAACTTTGCTGCTCTCAGTTTGTTTTATATTCATGCTCACACGCAGACCAGAATTCTGTCAACATTTATATTCAGCAGATTTGCATGTACCATTTACAGTGTATTATAGCATTTCACATATTTTCACTCCTAATTTTACGAGTGAAAATCCTTAAATTCCTCCTTTAATTCTCCTTTGCATACTTTGTGTTGTGTTTACTATTTCTTATTTGCATATTTTCTTTGTCTTCATTAACTATGCTTCTACTAGAACCTCTAAATATTATAATTATGTTAGTTTCCTTATACTTAATATGTTCAAGCATTAATTTGAAGCTGTGCAAGATGCCCTTTGCTGTCCCCTTTTACTATTTGCTGCGGCAGTTATTCAATATTTGCCATTATTATGATCATTAATTATTGATGCGATCACTTATCACTCTGCTTATGTTATTGCCACATTCTCATGCAAACACATGCTTGTGCCTGTGCACACAGACAAACATACACACATGCAGACACACGCACACATGCGCGCCCGCACACGAACACACACACACACACACATGCACAGACCGATCTATGGGCATGATATTAATCAATTTGGTGAACGGTCTTGTTAGAGGATTACCTTACACATCTCATTTGAGCTCTCTCTTAGAAAGTGGGTCAGCTTTGATAGTGTGAAAATGGGGTTGTATTAATGATGTTAATCCGTGTAAAATCTCATCTGGTTATGGGGGCACTGAAAAGCAAAGGGGGTGCTGTGGAAGAGAAATGGAGAGACAAAACACAGACAGACAGACAGACAGAAAGATAGCTTGATGGACAGAGAGACAGCCACAGGGACTGACTTTCTCACTGCATGAATTCCCTCATGTCTCCATTTCACACCTTTTTCTGCCTTCTGTGGCTCTCATCTCCTCAACACACCTTCACCTGTCAGCATGACAGGCAGTAATAATAGCTTGGAAAATATATATTTAGCCAAAGTGCCAAAGTCACATGTTGTGGCGGGGTGTGAAAATGCCCAGGGGGCAGAGGACGCGGGTTATGTTTTTCTGAGATGTGAAAGTGATTCAGTTGCATTCTCAGATGGAGAAGATGAATTGCAAAATGGCATCCACCACAGAAGTTATGTCCATTCTGCTTTTTAAACAAGGATACAGGTGCCTTGTGTTTTTCAGACCCTCCTCTCTGAGACCTGACCTGTTTATACAGTTTTGGTTTGTGACAGCTGGAAATGTTCAACGTGATTCATCGACTTATTAAATGAAACAATTGCAGCTGCAATGTCTGTGCTGTGACTGAGTCAGACAAACTGTGTTGTTACTGTACACAATGGATGCTTCATTATGCCATTGTACCTCTCTGGTCATTTATATTAATGGACTACAGCTTGGAGAGGGTGTCAGAAAAGAAAATTTGGTAATGGATGGCCTATTACCCACCCACATGGTGCAAGGCGAGAGGAATTGGTATGCACTGTGATGATGAGGGGACGTGGGTAGGGTTAAGAGTGGCATTGTTTTCCCTTTCATTTGCATCTATATGCAAAATGGTGTTTCAGCACACTATGAATACATTCGATATGTCAGTGATTCATATTTTTTGTGCTTTCTCTCATTTCAGGTTCTGATATTGTACAGTGGATGATCAAGAATCTGGACATTGAAGATCAAGGTAAAAGAGCTGCTTGATATCGACATATCCTGGGTCAGAGCTTTTTAACTTGGAATGGGCATATGGCAAAGATACTGTGTGAGGTGTGCATGATGCTTTTCAATAAACAACAGAAAGTTTTTATTGTGGTTTGGCTGCTGATTGGGCATCTTTAATAACACGGTAGTTTGTTGGACACGGTTGTTAATTGGAGCTCAGGTAACGCATGTTTGCGTCAAAACCATACTCCTTTTCGGAGCCATAAATCAGTCAAATATGAACACTACACACATTATACACATAGTTTTAGATTTGGTATTACGTACACTGTACGAGGATATCAATATCTTTATATATCTTTATATATTCTGTCCGTTGTGAATATATATGTCTCCAAATCACAGAAAATCAAGACGCTCCTTATAACTCCAGAACTTGCCTTAGAATCATCACGTTATCACGTTAAAGTATCAGAGTTATTTAGCGGTAGTTGTCTGTGCATCCGTGGATCTGTATCTCTTTGATACATGAGAAAAGAGGTGTAGAGTCTCTTAATTAATGTTGATCTAAAGACTAGGATATTATTGTTACCATTTCATCGTTAGCAGTTGTTTATACTACTATAATTTCAAGGTGATTCTCAAGTCTGAGGGCGAGATGAGAGGAGACATGCTGAATGTAGGTTGTTATTTTTCAGCACTAGGAATAATGAAGTAAGGATAACGTGCCTTTGTGTAACCTATGTTTGCCGTTAGTTTGCTCTACGTGAAAGTCTTCAGTTCTCCATTTTTCTTTGATCTGTCTTTTCATGTCCTTGAGCTACAGCAGACGCCGCACTTCTGCTCATTCTTCCTTTGTTTCTGTCTCATTATTCTTATTTTATTCCAGTGTGATAAAGTAGAACTAGACTGTCTTGGGGGACTTTCCATATCATTAGCTGTGCCTCTCTTTACATATAAAACAACTCATAAGTTGACAGGTTTGACCGTGATAAATATGAAAAGTTCAAACTGGTTGCTTGCTTACATTAAAGACAGCGATAAAGAAGTGATAATGTGAGGAGAAACCTTTGGGTGTATGTGTGCGTGTCCTGCATGTGTGTTTACTTGTATATTGGTTTGTTTGTGTGGGTGTGAGTTCCTGCTCTAGTATGCCTCAGTTTTGTGCAGTCAGTTCATAGTCGTGAGAGCTGACTCATCTATTCACAACTCCTTGGTGTGTTGTTTCATTTGTATGCAAGGATTGGCCTGTCTTTGTCTACTGACACATCAGTTGTGCAGGTTTTAATGCGTGCACTGGAGATCGTTTGGGTATTACTCAGTGGACAAACTGTCCGTGTCTTTTTCTTGTCTTGTCTTATCATTTGAATCATGTGAAACATGGATTCAGACGTATCAGTTTGCCCAAAAATAATTTCAATATGCCTCAGACAGCACTATGATTAATAATATCTGTACCATGGCACCTGTAATATGCTCCTAACCCCTCAAAAAATAAAAAAGTTTGTATCTGTAGCCTGTCAAATCACATCAGCTTAATGTGCTAAACTGGCCCCAAAATGCTTTATTTTTTATTTTTTTTGCTCTGCTCGTGGAGTCTGGTGGTAAGACATATGTCATTCCCTCAGGGAAATTTACATTTATAGTGTTAGGCTATATTTTGTGTCACCTGCAATATTGGAAAATGCTTTTCCATAACAGGACTCTTGATCAAAAGTGTCAGTAAACAGGGAAGAGTCTGAAAACATGTTAACACACAGATAGCCTTGTCCTTCAAACTGACTTTTTTTTTTGTGAATAGACACAAAACATGCTGTCAGTTGCCCTGCGGTGGTGAATGGAGTGTCAGCACAGAACAACTCACAGGTCTGACAAACACAGCAAAGTGAAATGCAGTTATTTTGGCTCACAGCACTATAGCAGCATGTTTATTATGTAAAAAGGCAGATGAGCTTATATCAAAGTTGACTGGGGATAACCACAGATAATATACTGACACACTCCGGATGAACTCATTATCATCCTATTTTGCAATCTCTGCTGTGCCCAATCCTATTTTCATTCATTACTGCATTTGATTAGCCGATGCAAATTCTTGTTTCCAAAGTTCTTCTCAAATGTTTTAGATGTCTTTTTGGATGTTTTAGCAGAGTGTAACTCATTACAGATCATAAACATTCAGTGTTTTTCTCAAGCTTATTGGTTTATCTGGCAATGAGAACTACTGGAGTTAACTGTTCACACACATTTAAGGTGGCCCAGATTCATTTGCACGTGTCACTGAGCAGTCCAGGCCAGACAGCTCATGAACGGATTGGGAACACTGAGGGCAGCTCTAAGATGAACTGTCTGGTGTAGACGTTGACTACAGTCTTTGAATTATACATTTTAACATTTGAGTTATACATCATGAATCCCAGAACTGACCAAAGATCTGCTCTTCTGAAAGAAGTATAGTTTCTAACACTTTGAACCACTTGGCTTGCCGTGGCTTGACTTACTCTTACCAGTGATGAATATCTCTGATACATCATGCATACACATCCATAAATCATACAAAAGAGAGACTTTTAAAACTCTAGATCTTTTTTCATAATCATCAAATTTCCGTCGCTGCTAACTGACTGAGTTCATATCAGTACTTTACACCCAAAGCATGAACCCTGGTTGCGAAAAAATCTCAAAATATATTTATCCCATATTAAAAACAAAAACAACAGATGTGACACCAAATCGGTTACAATAAACCTTTTTTATTTTATCAGTATACTGTGTGGCATGCCTACAGTAGCAGTCGAAATGAGTGAAAACTGACGGTCTCACGTTCAAGGGGTTTCATGGACTATGGGTTGCTTCATTCACAGTTGTTTGAATTAACTTTTGCTGTATCATGTTATAACAACTCCAGCATCCGCAACTCTAAACCTGCCTGAAAATAAATTCCTGCAGGGGTATCAATAACATCACGTTACATAATACTAAATATATCATATTATTTATTTAACAAAATGATTCAGAAACATTTTATATATTGTGTTTTTTATTGCCAAAATATAAAAGAGTGTGTATAAGGAAAAAGTGAAAATACCAAGATGAAGCATAAGACATAAAGTGTGTCATCTACATATACAGTATATTGTATAGAAATGCATAACAATAATAGTTTTGTATGTAATAAGTTAGAGCCCTGTGGGGAGAATTTAACCAGTCAAAGAGCAACAATTAAAACATTTAACATGATTCACTACACCTACCATCGACAAAAAAATCTGCCAGCCAGTCAGACTATTAGTCAGTCTTGTTGAGGGTGTGAATTGCATATTAAAGAGCACCGAATCTTATCAGTGGAACACCAGGGAACAGTAAAATGATCTCTGAGGGAGGACATTTGGCTCATCAGAACAGCATGGAGAGGGTGCATGCTGTTCTGTATAATAATCCTGGTTTTCTCCTCCAAACTTCTTTAAAGTGCACCCTCATCAGACTCGAGAGTCACTCTTGTAGTGGAGCACTTTAGATGATTTTTTAAATTAAAGTAAAGTCAAAACAGAGAAAAACAAAGTTCTCATCCACGGATTTATTTTAATATATTGGACTTTTTATGTGAAATGTTGTGTGTAATTTTATTCTATTGAGCGGACCTCAAACAATTATTTAAATGAAACATCCGAGATGGTTTGTTAGGAAAATCATTCTTTGGTAGAACTTCTGAAACATGGAAAGAAACTCAACCGGAGACTGTTTTAAGGGGTCATAATCGAAAAAGATGAAACCACTGGTTAACTATTGAGTGTATTTTATAATATTAGGCTGTTTTTTTATCTCTAAAACAATATCAAACACAAAAACTTGCCATAATTTCCAGTGAAATGCAGTGGAGCTAAAGTATAACGTAAAATAGAAATACTTAGTAAGTACTAAATATACTTACAAGCTTCATTCTTTGCCACCTCATCATCTCCAAATAGCACATGCTGTAGTGTAAACACTGATAATTAAAATATAACTATACTGTACAGAATCTCTTCCCTTCTTTACATAAAGCTCAGCTGGAAGACTACTTCCACACTCCTCTTGGCAGGGTTTCAATCTGCTGGGTTCTTGGCACAGAGCTAGTATTATGATCAAATCAAAGGGTCTTTCCCCTCAGACTCTGAGGCTGTCCTTTCTTGACAACTTGACTAATTGCAATCCAAGGTTTAGTCAGCTATATAGAAAAGTCTGCGATATGTTAAAGGAAAGCGAGAAGCTTTCAGAACAGTTTCAGATTTATTCTTTTGTGCCCGTCATGTATACTTTATATATACTTAAAGAAATGAAATATTTGCACTGCTTCTACTATCTTTTTTTTATCTGCTTTTGAAATTTCACTGGATGATTTCCTAAATTTCTGCAGGCAATGTAGCGCGAGGGAGAGAAACTGTTGTATGAGTTGCTGTGCGTGGGGATGACATTCAACATCCATCCTTAAAACAGCATCAGAAAAGCCCTCAGCTACACTTCAGCAAAAAGCAGAGAGACTGAGAAAACCATCACAGAGGCAGACGCTCAGCCCTGTGTTTGAAGACAAGGTGACAGCTAGCTCTAACAGCACTGTCCTCCATGTCATTTTTCATACTTTGCTGACTTTACCTTTATCTGACGTTCATCCCGTCTGAGATAACAATCCAGAAAATGAAATCTTGGAATGGATAATAATAGTAAAGTATGTGGACGACTGGATTTTTGCCTATAAATGTCTGTCTTCTTGAACTTGTATTCTGTGGACAGGTGCAGATGATGTATACAAGCCCAGTCTGTCCCTGTAGCCCACTAACAGAAATGACTCCTCTCCTTCTCACTTAATAACACACCAAAATATAACACACGGTGAATTATATTATATATATATTCACATGGGATAATATTGCTGTAAGAAATAGTACAGTGGATAAGATGGAAGGGGTGTTTTTATAAGTAAACAGGTTTAAATAACTTATGAGTCATAATTTATTAATAAATGGAGCACGGTCACACATATGCGCACGCACACATGCATATACATAAGCATCCTGACCTCTCAAAGCTGTGACAGTCACTTCAGTGGTAAAGGAAAAGACTATAGTCTATATTTATCTCACATGCACCCGGTGTGTGGGGATATGGATGGTGTGTGTCAGAGAGCGAGAGAGCAAATTTGTGCATATTTTATGCATGCATACAGTAACATCCTGTTATAGCATTCATATGCCTGCCTATTTAAGCGTTTTAATCTTTTCTGTGCGTTAGTTTATTAGTGCTTCAAGAGCACAGTTGTTTGCCTCCTCTGGTGATTTGCACAACACATTTTGATAAATAATCAACGCGGCAGAAAGAGACGAGGACAATGCAGTATGAAACAACATGTACATTAACTGTGTGACAGAAAAGTGGCAGAATTAGTAGTGAACTGTCAACACATTGTACTGAACATGAGCAGTATATGTCAACACCTTGAAGGCATTATAGGTTGAGAGCAGCAGGGAATAGCTGGTGGCTGACGAGACACACAGTGGATGATGATTACGTGTTTTCATTATCTGATGGGTTTAAATCAGGGAGAGTCAGACATGTGCTGTGGAGCACCAGAGGGAAGCAGGTTTTCTCTCTAACCAAGCACAACACCAGGTGATTTGACTGATGAGTTCCGCCTCTCCGGCTGAAGGTGGGCTAATCAGCCAGACCTCCTGCTGTGCTGTTTGGTTGGACCTGCCTATCCCTTATGTCAAAGCAGCGTCAGAAACTATTAGTGCAGCAGCTCCTAATTTATTCAATACAGTCGTGGCGTTCATTCTGGCCATTTTGTCGAGGGTGCATTTATAACATGGAATAAAAGGTGAATAAAGTTAATTAGCTGATGGGACAAGAAAAAAACAAGGATCTGTGATGAGGAACTATTGATTGCAGGATTATCAGAGAATCTTCTTTTAATGAAAAAGTGATATACCAAAGCAGCTTCATCTTTTAATGCCTTGGTATTTTGAAACAAGCCATTTCGATTTGTCAGGATAAGAAAACGCAGGTGGGATAACAGTAATGGTGGCTCGGTTCCATTAATCCACTTGTGAGTTTCCTGCTAAGACTTGAAATGTCTACTGTGCAACACCTTCTTTAAAATTTATGTGAAGGAAGGGCCTCTTAACTTTGATCCTTGACATTTTGTAAAATATGCTCATCCTTATTCTGGCTGAGAGTTAGACGGTGAGATTGACCACTTTCATATCTGTCTGTTAAATAGAAGGCTACAGCCAGCAGGTTGGTAACTTAGCTTAACTTGGCTCTGTCAGCAGCACCCGTAAACCTCACAAACTAACACGTTATATCTCATTTGATAATCAGTGCAGAAACTTAAGTAAAAAAAAACAACAATTTGATATTTGTGCAACTGCTAGGCATCCAAGAAACCTCCCCAAATAGTCATTTTTGACATTTTGGAATTTGTGTGGATTATACAACTTATTATAATGTGTTAATAAGTGATCTTTAAAGGTGCTGGTAGGTGGATTTTGTCACTATTTTACAAAGCCAGGCCAGCCAGCAGCTTTCCCCTGCTGTCATAGTGCTAAAATAATCAAAAAAAAAAAGTTAAAGTGGATGTAGCTTTATATTTCCTTTAAAGGCCTGATATTAAATTGTTTGTGGAATATAAAAACAATGCATGTAATAGTGCATTTTGTATTTTTTGGTGAACAAAGCTATATACGTGTGTACTGACATGATGAATTTCTCAATTCCAAAATAAAGATTAAAGGTTTATAATCTTTCAGTTCCTGCTACAGTACATCTCACCCCTCTGTTATGATCTTTAACACATTTCTGAAAGAGCCACATAATATCTGCACGACAGCTGACAGCGTTGTTGAATTCAACTTGTGAAAGACTTTCTCAGCTGCTCACTGTTTGAGAAAAAGCCCACAGCCATTTCATTTTACACACTCTCTCTCAAAACATGATGATATATGTGCGAATGCTTAATATGCGTGAAAGTGAAGTGTTTGTGTGCCGGTGTACTAGATTACTGGGGAAACTGACACACAGAACAGGAGTGCACCACGTCTAAATTGACTTTTCGTTTGTGTTTTCTCTCAGTGGAGGCTCTTCACCTAGGAACTCTGATGGCTGCACATGGTTACTTCTTCCCCATCTCAGACCACGTCCTCACTCTCAAAGATGATGGCACTTTCTATAGGTTTCAGGTAAGATTTAATATCCAATAATAGTAAAGCTGTGATTCAGATTTTATCTGTAGTACAGTAGTAGTAATATTTAACAAAGATGAAAGAATAAATAATAGGGGTTAAGGACTAATAGTGCAATAAAAAAACACAAAATTGGAACATGTTTTTCTTCCATGCTGTTGAAAATAAAGCACAAAGTACAGGCCGGAGAAGAAGTTGAGCAAACTTTTTCTCTGGCCTCTGTGTGATAGGCTGGAGTCAAAGCAGTGATTATGAGTTGCTGTGCGCCATAATTATTAAAGGTTCATGAAAAAAATAAAAACAACAACAGCACATCGCTTTGAATGTCAATACCGGGATTGACAGTTTTAGTGCTTTTTCAGTAAGCTCCCCCAAGTGTGCTGCACAGAAATAACCCAAATAAATCAATGCCTAAGGCTGTTTGTGTTAGTAGCAGGCTTCACTTTGGTCTTTATGTGTAATCGGTTTTCATCTGAAGCCAGTCTATACAGTGCAGCCCAAGGAGGGTCAAGATTCATGCTGCTGTCTGCTCTCAGTGCTTGCTGAAAGGAGCTTATGTGCTTTACACATTATGTCAAGCCTATTATACAACAAAATGTTTTATTGTGACAGATGCGTGCCCACCTCGCATGACAAGCGCACATTGATTTAAAAACGCCATGTGGTTAGCTATACGCTGTCAGTAATGTATGGTTTCTTTTATGTTTTTTAATGACCTGTTTTCCCCTCCAGACTCCATACTTTTGGCCATCAAACTGCTGGGAACCAGAAAACACAGACTATGGTGAGAGAGCTGTTAAATTCTAACTTCTACTTACTGTGCAGTGTGTACTGAAGAGGCTAATGATGCACACTGTTTGTGTAGTGCATGAAACGTGTTAGTCCACTCAGTATGTTATTACTGTTGGTGTTACAAAATGAAACAAATTATGCAACTACAGTACACTGGTCAAACATAAAATGCCATTTTGTTTTTTGGTTATAGTGCAATGAGCATGCAATAACTGTATGCTTCCTATTTATATCTATTTTATATTTTCCATGTAGTCCAACCTGAATTTTGTCTGCCTCAGTCATACTCTTTGACTAATGCAGACTGATTACAGCGAAGGAAACCAGAGATGTGTTTATGTGTGTGCACCTGTTGTGCGCACATTTGGCTGAATGTTTTAAATGGTGATGCAGGGAAGAGCTTTTCATTGTTTACAGCAGAGAGGAGCGGAGATAAACATTTCATAATGCCAAAAATGGTTTGGGTGAATAGCCGCAGCCGCTGCAGGTCTTTCATTCGTTGTTTGAATTGTAGGAGAGGAAAAAAGGGCTAATGCTCGCTGTGGGAATAATCCCGTGAGCGTTGGGGGGAAGTTAGAGTGTGTCAGATGTAGCAGCTGATTCACGTGAACGATGCCCCATAATGAAAACAGTCTAATGGCATAATGAAGCCTCCACACAATGGTCAGTTAACAAAAGGGATGAAGGGATGATGATAGTACAGGAAGACATCAAAAGTCAGGCGCAGGCACACGCGAGCACACAACAGACGCTCAGACACCATGCACAGTCAATGACCTTTGTGATTTGCAGGCCAGTTTAAATGTGCAGTTGAGAGGATTAAATGAGTAAACGCAGGGCCACTTAGGGCTGTTAAAACCAAGCAAAAGATCCCGGTCTGCCTCTATTACCAACCTCTCTGTCTCTCTCTGTCTCTCTCAGCTGTTTACCTCTGCAAAAGAACAATGCAAAATAAAGCACGTCTGGAGCTTGCAGACTATGAAGCGGTAAGTGAAAGAGGTCTTTTGGTGTCAGCAATCCTCTCTTCACATATCTGTTCTGCTCCTGTGTTGCCGCCGCTCTCCGGCTTTATCTCTTGCGTTTTTTTGTTCATACTGAAACTGGGGACATTTGTTTTTTTTGTTTTTTTTCTGTCACTGCATCATTTGTATTATTCTTTTCACCAAAGCTATTAAATGAACCAATGGGTTGGTTATCCTTTTTCTTTTTATGTGCGAGCAGGGATCATTAAAGATGCTATCCAGCTGTGCACTGTACACATCATGTGCAGTAAACATAATCAGCCATGCTCCCTCAAAAATCTATTCCCCCCCCTTTTTGTTTGTTCTTTCTTTTACTTGCAGGAGAGCTTAGCAAGGCTACAGAGAGCTTTCGCCAGGAAATGGGAGTTCATTTTTATGCAAGCAGAAGCACAAGCGAAGTAGGTTTCTATAAGAACCACACACGCATTGAGCCTATGAGTGAGTCCTCTTACACCCTCATTATGAAATGATTAATCTTAGTGGTTTACTTCGACTCTCCTGTAATTACCAGCACACAACTTCACAGATGAGATACTCATATTAAACATGTGACTGAGTCAATCAGTATATGCGTTGGAATGAGTTATGTGTTGTGTAAAAAAAAAAAAAGTTCTGAAATGTTATTTCTCTCTCTCAGAGTGGACAAGAAAAGAGACAAAATTGAGAGGAAAATTCTTGACAGTCAGGAAAGAGCTTTCTGGGACGTGCACAGACCAGTGGTGAGTGAAATTGCTGATGCTGTCTTCATCGTCACCTTTGCTGTTGCCAGTATCATTGCTGACATTATCAACACCATCGTGATTGTCCCTGCAAAAGTTGGAAAAATTGAAAAAGTCATTTTACATTGACCACCTGAACACATAGTCAAAAGAATAGTTATTATTATACAATCCATAGTTATTCTCTTCCAATCCACAGACAATGGGAGTGCATCAAGCTGTGCGACAAAATAATGTTTATAAAAATACACTTCATAGATTATGTCATTTATATATGACGTATGAATCACATAAAGAGGTGAACACACTGTAAATCCCCCGTTGTGTATCCCTTTGCCACACACATAAAATGCCACATCAATAACTGTCACAACACATCAGCTTCACTGCTGCTCTTTACCTTGTTCATACACACATGCTTAGCATTAGCATTTAGTTTCCCCCTGAGGTCATAGGGTCTCCTCTGCTGTGTTTCTCAGAAGCCACTGCTCCATGCTTAATTGGAAAATAAGTTCAATTTATGCGTCCTTGGAGCAACATAATCAATATTAATTCAAATTTCACAGTGACGCCGTCAAGCTCCTTAACTTGTTCTTCTGGAGGAGACCTAGATTAGACCACTTGTTCAATCAGTCAGAATTTGCACACTAAGATAACTCTAATTTCCTGCTGGTTCGCTTGTTTTGCTAGAATTGGCACATTCCACGTTTAATTAACCAGCATCTGACACATTGTCCTGGAGACTTCTCTGAATCACTTCACAGCCCAGATACACATATTGGATTTGATTAACAGAAACTCATATAATGGCGGCGAAATTGCACCTTTCGTCCTAGAGGGCTGAGCATAAAACTGTTTTTATTTAAGCCGAATTAACTCTTGATTTTATGATTTTCTTTTGCTCTTCTCACAGCCTGGATGTGTGAATACGACAGAAGTTGACATAAAGAAGTCCTCCAGAATGAAAAACCCCCACAAAACCAGAAAGGTAAGGTACAATGTCCCACTGATACACCTTTCTTTTAAGGGCAGGGCTCATACTGGTGTAACAAAGACAAGAGCAGACAGGCTTATTGTGCCTTGCTGTGCTTGTCAGCAGCTATAAAACTACTGCTATAGATAGTTTTATTTTATGTGTTTGTTTGTTTTTTGTTGTTTCAGTCTGTGTATGGGCTGCAGAACGATATCCGTACCCACAGCCCAACCCACACCCCCGCCCCAGAGGCCAAGCAGCCTACAGAAGAAGAACTGCAGGAACAGGTTAGTCCTCCAGGTGGCACTCTACTATTAAATATAGGATCTTTAACCACTTGAAATCAATGCAAGCCCCCAAATTGTAGTTGTAGTTTTTATTTTACAGCTGTAACTTAGGATGATATTATACTTTAAGCACAAAGTGGTACAGATAGTATCAGATATACTTGCAAAACAACAATATCTTGTGAATTCATGGCTGACTGATGTGTGCTAATTGTTCCCTGCTATGGTTTCAGATCACCTTTTGGCAATTGCAATTAGACAGGCATCGACTGAAAATGTCCAAAGTGGCAGAGAGGTGAGCGATGTTCTTTGTGTCTTTATTCAGTTTAGCCATCGATCTGTTTATTGAGCCTTTAAACGGCCTAACACGCTGTGGAATTAAGAGCTCCGATGACCTTGAGGAGTGATTGGGCCCGGACAGTGCCTTCAGTGAGTGTCCGCGCTGATGATACCAGATTCAGTATGGTACACAAAGTGTCGATTTGTGATTTCCTTCCCTGAAAAAGAGAGGTGCATTCACCAAAGAGTTCTCTATTCTTGTGTCCAAATACAGCGTCAGTCCCTTTTGTCAGGCTCTACCTTTCCACTCCTATCACTCCTTTTGTCAGTTAATGCTTACAAACAAACTAATTCATAATCACTCACAGAAAGGTATGGAGCATGAGTTCACCAGACATGAAAACTAGATTATAATGTGTCACATTTCAACCTGTGATACAGATTGGTGTCATTCATACTTCCTGTTGTCTGTCCTCAAACAACAGTTTGCTGGGATACACAGAGCAGTACGTTGAATACGACCCCTTCCTCACACCCCCAGATCCATCCAACCCCTGGATCTCAGATGACACCACGCTCTGGGAGCTCGAAGCCAGGTCAGTATATGAGAAAAGCAATATAAGATATGTAGTTGATATATTTTTATAGATTGTTTTGTTGCGCTCATACTTCACGTGTAAAAGACATGTTGTTGTTTGTCCTCCTCCAGTAAGGAGCCAGGTCAGCAGAGGGTAAAGAGGTGGGCTTTTGGCATTGATGAGGTTCTTAAGGACCCTGTGGGGAGAGAGCAGTTCCTCAAGTTCCTGGAGTCTGAGTTCAGCTCAGAGAATCTCAGGTATATGATAAAATACAACTTTGCCAACACACACACGCATACACACACACACACAAAATACTTGTTTATGTTACTCATTACTCGTTTTACTTCATCAATATGTTAGTTTAGTTGGTCACGGTTCATCTTATTTTCTAAGATGGTCTTTCTGTACCATTTTAATTGGCAAAGCAACGAGCAACTACAGCAGTCCTAAAAATGCAGCAAAAAGTACATTTAGATCTGAAATGATGTGGTGAAGTATAGGTAGAAAAGTGGAAACATCAAGGTCAAGTACCACAAAAATGTACCTGAGTAAATGTACTTAGTTACTTTCTGCCGCTGCTTGTTAACAAGTATAGAAAGATTCAGTCATATGTCCTGATGTGGATTATGGACTTTGCCTAATCCCGACCCTGACATTTGCCTAAACCTTTATAAATAGTAACCTTAACCCCCAAATGAGTCTTAAGCCTAAAATAAATGGTTGACTGTTGTCAGACCAGCTTTTTGTTCCCACCTGGGTATCCACAATGTGACTGTGAGAACAGATATTTGTGGCCACAATGTAAGTAATAAAAGCACACACACACACACACACACACACACACACACACACATGAATGCACATGTGAGAGCTCACACTTTCCTGCATGCCCCCACTTGCAGCAGACACACACGCACGCAGGCACAGACACAATTGAAATGTTCAAAATATATGAAACACTCACAGTAACACACAGTTAATATAGTCTTTACTTCAAGGACTCCCACTGTACCTGCCCATATGGTCAGACTGGAATGACTGAACATTAGTCTTTTGTGTATTTTGTGATGATGAAAGACGAAGACGATGAGTAATATCATCTGAATGGTTATTATATCTGAATAGCATCTCACTTGAATGGGTTTTTACAGTACAAATGCTTGCTTAGTTTAAATGTATATATCTAACAACAACAACACAGTGACAACTGTCGCTGTTATTATGGGGTTCACTGCTTCTGTTCATGTATAAGAAGTAACCTACGGTAACGTTCTTTAATCAAAGCAAGATGAGCTGCTGGATGCAGCTTTTTTTTAAATATGCATGACTATAGCTCTAACAAAGGTGCGGAATATTGCCTTAATCTGTTTATTCATGGTAACAAAAATACCGCGTATAAGTTCTGAATATTTAAAGTACATGCTTACAGCTAAATATGAATAAATGCAGGATAGCTTCTCATCCGCCTCAGATTGTATTATTTCTTGCCAAAGCTGGTCACGTGGTCAGTTTGATTAGATTATAATTTAACATCTCAGTCAGTTTAGAAACCTTTTAGCTTTCCTGTCATTAAACAGATGTATCACTAAGCAAATGCATGCTGCTTTACATAAACATATTTACCCTATTGAACTTTTTAAAATTTAACCACTGCTGTGATTGTCCATTATTTAAAATCTAATTTAAAAGCAATGCATTACTTAATATTGAAATTGCTCCTGTTTTTTTCTCCTCTGTGATGAAAATATTCCTTTTTCCTTTGTAATATGTAAAATTCTCTTAAAATAAACTATGCAATGATCTTGCTAGACTTATCATTGTTCACGATTATGCCACTGTTTCATACTAGCTGTGCCAATTTCAGTTTGTGGTCCAGAGCTATATCATGAATGGGCAAACATATACCTTACTGTAAATTTTGGTCTGTAGGTTCTGGCTAGCAGTTCAGGAACTAAAGAAGCGTCCTATCAGAGAAGTTCCAACTCGGGTTCAGGAGATCTGGCAGGAGTTTCTGGCCCCTGGAGCACCCAGTGCCATCAACGTGGACTCAAAGAGCTACGACAAAACCACCCAGAATGTCAAAGATCCTGGACGCTACGCCTTTGAGGATGCACAGGTACAAAAATAAAATAAATATCCATTAAATCACTTTCAAAGCTCATTTCTGTAGTGTTTTATGTACAATTTTACACTGTACAAAAGCTTTGAAAATTTCAACTTGTAGCACAGCTGATGCACAACAACAGGCAACTTATGAATCAGTGCTCTTTTTTGTTGGTCAATGGAATATTGCATTTTTTAATTTCTTTATTTTCACATGATGTTTATTTCTACAACAGGAACACATCTACAAGTTGATGAAGAGTGATTCATACAGTCGTTTCATCCGTTCCAGTGCCTACCAGGAGTTATTACAGGCCAAGAAGAAGGTAAAACACAAAGCATAACCCAAAAGCACTGAATAAACATGGAAATCAGATGAGATGCAGATGATATGCATGTGAATGACATTACATGCTTACAACCTTTTTTTTTTGCTATTTGTACACACACTGACTTTTCACTCGTGGTGACGCTGAAACGTGCCCTCCTGGCACACACAGTCACGCCTTTTCAAAATCTGTTAAATCACACATTAAGCCCATTCACAGTAATCCGTTCACAAACAAAACAAGCATGGAAATTTAGTTGCTGCCGCACTCACCTGTAGTGACATATATTCTGCTACAGGGGCAGGATTGATATAATTCTGCAGCAAAGTATAAACAGATGTTTTTGACCACTGAGAGGCAAAAAGCCATTTTAGAACAACAAAGACGTCCCAGTGGAGCAGTGTTCCTGTTCTTTTTAGTTGTGGTTTGATCTCCACTTTCTCCTAAACAAAATTTGTCTGTCTTGTGAGTGACTTTATTTTTTCCCCGTGGAGATGGATTTAGAGCTTCAAGCTACTTCTTGAAATGACATGCAGTAATTTGCGTTAACCCTAAAAAAAGAATGTAAAATTCCTGAACACAGTATGGAGTGGTAGTGGTTGAAGTTGCTTAAAGGTGCAATCCAGGTCAAACCAAAGAACATGTCAAACAAAATGGCACCCACGTGCCAGCAATACAGATGAGAGGCAGAGCGAGTGAATACAATGTATTAATGGAGTCTGCTTCAGTTCTGGATGATGGAGTAGCTGATCGGGAATCCTGTCATATTTGTAGAAACCGTTATGAATAGCATAGACAGAGAGGCTGTCAAAACATGATGAATAATTCAGTTATACAGGTGTTTTTTGTTTTTTGTTTTATGTCTCTTTGTATCACACCACCTACACATTCCCTGCATGTCATTCTGGCAAAAAAGATTTCACTATTAAAGCTAGGGGTTTTTTGAAATAACATTTCATATGAGTGCAGTACATTGGAAGTGACTGTAGAAGTGATAATGATGGCAGAGAACTCTCTCTCTCTCTATTGTAACGTACAGCTCTTCTCTATCTATCTATCTATCTATCTGGCTTGTAAACTCTTATTCTCTAGATATTGTGATTTTTTATGACCGAATCCTCTGTACAGTAAAATTACCTCTCTTAATGTGTCCCTTTTTCTTTCCCCACAGAAAAGTAAGAACTTGTTCTGAAGGCTCATGCTTCCAGGTAATGCCCGATACAAAATTTATACATACTGTACATTGTCATTTCGTTGTTGTATTTTCAGTGATACTGGCAATTCTTTAAATATTTTTACAGGTTTATAAGCAATGATATATTGACCTCAAGCCTTTTTTTGCGATACATAAATTCCAGCGCAATGTCTATGGTTGCTTATGTTGTTATTAAACCACAAAATATTTGTATTTCTTTAATATTTTAACCACATTAACCTCGATCCACCTGCTCCACCTTCCTTTCTCTTCTCCCAGCGCAGTGGAAACCACTAGCATCCAAGAGGCTGACCAGTTGTGTGCCATCATGCTAAAATCAATGCCATCTCTCTCTCTTGGACATGGAGAGGAGGACCATCTCATCTCTTCGTCATCATTGTCTGCCCGTCCGCTCTTGGCGCAGCTGGGCGAGGAGCTGGGCCGTCTGTTCGTTTGTTGTCCACCGGATGTTGCATGTCCATGGAGAGGATGTTCCTTCTTCTCTCTCCTCTTACAGTACCTGATATATTTCCAGTATTCTCAGAAAGGAGGCACTGCTGGACTTGTGAGGACACTGACAGACTGGCGAGATGAAAAATGTCAAACCCAGTGCTCCGGTTCTTTCCATCATAATTTCTGGATCGGAGCGCCCTCTCTCACTTCCAGCTGAAACAAATGATGTCAGAAAAAAAAAACACATAGAAAAAAAATATATAAAATGACAACTTAAACTGATAAATCTAACCAGTGTCATCGCTTTACATGATCTGAGGTCACAGATACTTTGTCTCGCTATGGGAAGTGTTGTGCAGAATGAATATACAATATATATATACATATATATATTATGATTATTATTATGATTATTTATTGTGCATTTATTTTGCTTTGCATTATTTAATTACACTACAATAATTAGCACATATGGTTTTCATTGCACTTGTAAAGTCACATTCAAAAATTACAAAAATGCTGTCTCCTGTCTTATGTAGAACATAATTCTTTGTTATTCTCTCCTGCATTTATTTTTATACCATATTTAAAGACACTTTTACTTACTTGTATTATTAAAGTTGGCCCTCTATCTGTTACTGGCCTGGGTTTTCCTTTTTTTACTTTTAAAAGCACAAAGTGGCACTTCAGCAATAAAGACTTAACGTAGTGTTAATTCTGCAGTTTTAAAAGGATCCAAGAGCAGTGCTTGAACGATGCACTTTTTCTTTTGACCACTAGATGGAGTTAAATTATTTCCTACAGCAGGGATCTGCCTCCCCCTAAACACAGATCAGCTTCATGCACCACGGTACTGTGCAGACAAATGTAGTTTTGTCATGCAAAAGTGTCATCATCCTCTGCTGAAAGGGTTATTGTTCAGACTGTACCCGTCTGAGGTTTTGCAGGGTCTGTTGATGTTTCAACTCTTTGATGGCAGAAGTGACAGTCAGTGTTTTCAGTCTCGGTGCCCAGTGGTCAGCTTAGCAAGAGCCACAAAACAGACAAACATTATTGTCTCAGTTGCATCAAGGAATGCGAATTGTGGCATTTTTCAAAGCTTCCCGTTAGTGTGTCTGGGTAAAATACATACAATGATTTATGGATTGTAGATTATGGGTTGTGAAGTGATGTGGTCACAGTACCAACGAGAGAGCATAATTTAGGTTTTTTTGTAAGAGATCATTGTTTCTTCACAATTTTGTGTTTTATTGTCCATGGTGGCAAAATATCATCAATTTCCTAAAAATGTAAATGCAAAGAGAGGGGAACAGAAAGACAGACAGAGAGAGAGAGAGAGAGAGAGAGAGAGAGAGAGAAATTACAATGGAAACAGAAGAAGAAGAAGACAAAGAAAAAGCTGTTTTATAGCTTTGATATATAATGGGTGAGTGGGCATTACAAAAAAATATATATCAAAGAAAAATATCAATAGGCAGACATAAATGGGGAGGGACAGACTTAAAAATGAAAGAAGTGAAGCTTGGTTTGATTCACACAATGACCAGGGCCAATAGGATAAACCCTCCCAGTCTTGAGGAGGGAAGGGGGTGGTGGGGAATCAAACTAAGGCAGGCTTTACAGTGAGTCAAACACTCAAAGACTGACTACAGACAGTCTCTGCAGCACTAAGATATGGGCTTACTGTGACTGAAACCTGGAGCTTCTCTCTTGAACCTGAACGACAGAAAAGACTAAAAAAGGAAACTTAGATTGAGAGCAAAGTAGGAAAGAGATACAACAGATACTTGTCTGGGAAGATGGAAAACTGACCGCGTCCAAGACTTTGAATCTTCAGTGTGGGGGGAAAAAGAGGAGTAAGGACAAGCCTGAGGATACTACAGATTATGTTGCCATGGAAACCAAAACCTGGAAGCGGACGCAAGGACCACTGAAGGTGGACAACCTCCCTTGACTGCATCCTCAACACGTTACTGTCCCGCTGCGCACTGTGGTGAGAGGTACATGAACCATACTTTATGCTTCACTGTGATAACACCTATTTAACACTTAAACACTTAAGTCCTGTGAGTCCTTTCAGTAGTTTTCCCTGTTAAACCTTCCAAGGATTTAAAAAAACAGAAAAAAGTCAACTACCATGACACATAGTATGCACTAATTCCACTAATACCAGTACATTCAAGAAAGTTCTTGATGTATGATGATACAAGTGGACATTGTATCATCATACATACAGTCATTGGCTGAATTTTAATTCTAAATAGCACAATTTTACAATACAATGATGAATGCTTTGATGATGGATGTTGATTTACTGAAAAAAGTGAAGATAAGTAAGTGCTGGCTCAACGTGTCCCACATGAGCACTGTGAAAAAGTGGGCACTGAGTTAGACTGGGTGACTCAGTGAATCTCTGAATGACTAAGCGCGGAACCATGTAATTCGACCAGCAGTAGTTGTAAAGCTATTTAGTATTTCTGCCAGGAGTCAGGGTTTGATTCCCACTGGGGCCACCCATAGTAAAAAATATACGCCTTCAAGGTACTGCAAGGTGTTCTGGATAAAAAGTGTCGACTAAATTACTATAATTAGTGGCAAAAGGTTCCAGGGGATTAGTGTTGTGAGTGAGAGAATTAGCGAGTGATGACACTGCGTTGTACTGTGAGATTAAGAGTCGGTTTAGTTTTTACAGAGAATATGAAAAAGGCAGAATGACAGATAATTGTGTTAATGTTTATAGCGAACCTGTATTCTGTGTGAAGAAAATAACCTGTTCTTTTTTCTCTGTTCCCGTGTACAGGTGTATATACTTGTGTTTATGTCTGTCCACTTTTTGTAACATTAATGTGTATGCTGACGTGTATCCAAGTTTGTGTGTTAACATATGTGTGTGCGTGTGTTACTACAGTATGCGTGCAGTGAATGGTAGAGAGTTTTCCTTCTAAACCTTCTTACAGCTCTGGTGACTGCACCACCTTGTACAGTTCGCTCAGATGTCAAAGAGGATTTAGCACACAGACACATTATAGTTTTTACTTCATCGTAAGCCCTTTAAAGATACTAAAACTGGCATTTGATAGAAGCCTTAACGACATTCTTAACACGTGAAGTTTACACATGAACAAGTGCTAAGAAAACACAGAGGAAAGCGGATTAAAATGGCAGAGTAATTCTGCATTTAGGCCAGTAGTGGCTTTTTTCTGTTAAAATAAACCCCCTTTTTTTTAAACGAATGGAACATTTGCCTCGCTTGAGAGCAAAATATGGCTTAAAAGAACAACTTTTAAGACCCTTAACACACAGTGGCCTACTGGCGTGCCAGTCATTGCAAACTCATGCTGTGCAACCAAACGCTGTCCAAACCCACAAAGCTTTATTCCAAATTTTAGTGGAGATCCTAAAGTTTCCAGAAGAACCAAGTCTATTTCAAATGATGGTCAAGACACCAAATATATTTTACGGTTGATGGAATGATAAAACCTTAAAAAAAAGTCTTTGGCACTGATATCCCCCAATTAAAATCTGGAATATAAATGTGATACTGTCAGACAGTGTGAAATAAGGGCATTTTAGCAACCTTAAAGCTACTTAAAGAGGGAAAACTTAGTGTTAAGGGATTATGCAGACAAATTTCACTGTAAGAGCAAATGGACTGTGGTTTTAATCATCACAGCTAAGTAGTGCCATCTTGATCTGAAATGAGAAACACTGTACTATCATAGCATCTCTAATTGCTCCTCATCCTCCACTAAAGCACTTAATGTTGCTGAGGTGAAGGAGTTGCCTTGCATTCTTGCCAGTACTTAACTTGGAAAGCATTATATATGGGCTGCAAGTCATTATCAAGATGGATTGTGGTGACAAATGGCTGCCCAAACTGCCTAAAGCAGCCTCCTGGCAATGTTGGCATTAGACACATTTACACAGAAAAGCCCCCAAAAGGACCCCCCCCCCCCGCCCCCGCCCCCCACCACCCCAACTGTTAATGAGCCAACAGCCCAGCGCAGTTTGGGAAAATAGAATCCGCAAATGCAGATAATGACATGGTTCCTCTTTGTGTAATTGGCTCCAAGTGAAAACATTTCATTTACCTCTCTTTCCCTCTCTCTCTTTATATCCTGTGTATGTGTGTTTGAGTCCGTCTGTTTGTGTGCATGTGTGTGTGGTCACGTATGGGTGTGTTTGTGTGTGTGTGTGTGTGTGTGTGCGTATGTGCGTGTGTGATTGAGGTTTGAGCTGCACGGTGAATTAAATGCAGTTCTACTGTAATTAACTGCACTTACAGTCTGTGTGTGAGACTTTCTGACGCACCAATAATTGAGGCATCAGGTTTTGTTTGTTTTAACCTGCCTTTGAAGGCATGCTGGGAAGATGTTTCACATGGTTTAGTGGAAGTACATCTGTGTGTACAAATTTCTCTTGAAAGGACTCTTGTTTCTTTCTTTTTTCTTCAATTATTTAACAACTGAATATCAGAAACTTTGAAATATTTAGCAGCTAGACTGGCTTTTCATGGCTAATTATGTTTTTCATCTCACTTTGAGATTTAAAAAAAAAAAAAAAAAGACCCATTGTTATCCAGACAGAAAACATTACCATCTTATTATAATGCCATTTTGAAAAAACAAAACATAACAAGTTCCCACTGATGATAATAGTTGTTTTTAAAAAAGACTTGTCTAGCTCAGCAGTCTCTCTGGCATTTGTTTCTGGTATTTGTAATTTCATTAGAGGTCTGAATTTTGGAACCAAGGTCTGCCACAGTTCAGTGAAGCATGTCCCCCAAGTATTTTTGCGGTTCTTGTAAAACATAAAGCTGTGTTTGTGGACAATATTAGTGTTTAGGAGACAGAGAGGTCCGGTTCAGTTCAGCATTAACACACAAAACCACAGTCTCCTTCCGTCTCCAGGACTCTGCGATGATTAGTGCTGTGTGTCAAGGAGAGACAGACAGATGGAGTGACAGGGAGATACAGATGTGGGGAGAAACAAGTAAAAAGACAAACAGCTTGTGGAGAGATATTCAGTAGTGGGAGGAGGGAATATGCTTTTCATGAAGCCCAAGTGGCATTGGTTTTGGTTCCCAGTAGGTCATCTGTCCTAAATCCCACCATCACTTCAGCCCTTTTCCTTCTATCTCCCAACTCCAACCACTAACTGCCCACCCATCCAACTCACCACTCCCTCCAAAGCCCCTGAATCCCTACCCCAAAACCGCAATTTGTCCTGCAGCAGAGATTGATGAGGATAGATTTGCAGGGCAGGCACTATCATACTTACGCTGAGTTTTGGAGCAGAGAGGGAGCACGGCGGCTGACTGTATAGGCCATCCGTCATGCCCTGTGTACACATTCGGTCAGGTCATCCCTCAAAAGTCCCTGGGGCTTTGCGAACTGTAGCTCACCGGAGTCACAGGGTGCCTCTTTAAAGCAACGGATAGCAAGGAGAACAGGGAAACAGAGAACAAGAGGCTGAACACAGAAGCAGAGACTGTTCCTCTGGCCAGGGGTTCATGCATTTAAATACACAGTCAGCAGGAATGAGATGGAGCAGCTAAAGACAAATGAGACGGTGTTATACATGGAAGGGAGATCACTGGAAGATGGAGTGGGGTCATGACTCCCTGATGCAGTAGGTGGTGGAAGGACCCAACGGGAGTCTTTGGTTTAGTTGTTCTAACCTTATGATGGGTGTGTGTGGGTGTGTGCTGGCTTGTGTGTGTGTGTGTGTAAGCACAAATGTGTGACCACAGAAGAAGAACACATCTGAGATGCAGTTTCCATCCTGATGAGGATATTTGAGAAATTATTCTTGGCTATAAAAATGAATTAAAAGAAAAATAAAAAATCTGTGGCGCTCTCATAGAAAATTGATTCCATCTTCTCACCATTCTTCGGACATATCAAACGAACACGATTGCAAGTGTAGCGTATTCAAAATGTGATTTCTTGGCTGAGTGTACACAGGTTCTCTTAATGAAGAAAACAAAAACAGATTCAGGAGATCAGATTCGCACTAAAAAGGCGTCTTTCTCCTCGAACATATCTCTTGACGTCATATAAAGAGAAATCTGGTTAGAATTCATACTACATGTCTGCTAGATGGACAAACAGATGCTGTCTAACTTACGGCAAGTGCTGGCGGGATAGTGATATACAGACTCAAGTGCTCGTGTAGCCCGGACAGAGCTGCCATGACCTCAGGGTCAAGGGCAGAAAAAAGGAGGCAAAAAACAGAGTGGATTATGATAAAGTAATTTGTTCCATGTCAGAGTGAGTTGCGGGTCCAGGAAGGGAAGAAAGAGAACATACAAATTTGCACAGCAAAGAAGAGTCTGTGAATAGGAGCAGCCAATAGCCTTGAGGCAGTTTGGTTCTCTGTCAGAATTTCTGACTTGATGTCATGCAATGCTTGTCAAGAGCAACATCTGCTGAAAAGATGCTTGAGTGATGGTCAAAAATGTGCTGGCGCAAATACTGACAGCATGCACACGGACGGATACTCCATTCTGGATAGTGGAGAAATCATTTCTCTCGATCGTACTATCCTTCTGGTGCTAACATGATACAGAAGACATTATGGTTATTATGGACACTATGGGTCATTCTCAGTTCAGTTTGCTCCATAGTATATCACCAAAGAGTAGAAGAGTGGACTCCCAAAGGGTACTGTAGAGTTCCCCAACTCTTCCCTAATAACATGCAGATGGGCCTCTGTAATGCCTGTTTACATATCTGCGGCATAGTTCATGACTAAAGTAAGCAAAGCCCTAATTATTTTACCCGGCGACGGGACCAATAAAATCAACTTCCCCTTCTCGTTATGGGTGTTTAAGTGTATCCTTTGATGGCAGGGCTTTGTTTATTTTTGGAAGAGTTGCGTAGCCGAGAGGAAAGCAAATAGAAGTAATGACACAGAGATGCTGACAAATGGGGGCCCTGGTGATGGATTCATTTCCTCAGTGATGCCTGGAAGGCCAGACTGCGAAGGTGGTTCAACATGAATGCACATTTACACAATTGCAAACGTGATTGGCAATATTAATATCATGATAGCAACTGTATGACTGTCATGCATCATCACATACTGCCTGTTGCACTAACTTCGGTGTTAATCATTGCGATTCTGTTCATGTGACAACAGAAGTTTTATTTTCCAGAAACCATCTTTTCTGTGTACGAATGCAATGCATAGTAATGTGTCTCCCTCTTTTTGTAGAATGCTGTGGAGAATAACTATCCCGGTCATACTGGCTGGGGTGCTCTGCATCACCGCAGAGACCAAAAAGCCCCGTCCACAAGGAGCCATCCCATCCCCACACAAGACCAAAGGGAACCTGTCCTCAGAACGTCACCATCGGCTATTGCAGCAGAAACCAGAGGTGCTTTCCTCCAGCCGGGAGGCCTTGGTGGTGACAGAGCGCCGCTACCTCCGCAGAGACTGGTGCAAGACCCAACCACTCCGTCAGACAATCAGCGAGGAGGGCTGCCGCAGCCGTACTGTGGTCAACCGCTTTTGCTACGGCCAGTGTAACTCCTTCTACATCCCTCGCCATATGGGTCCCAGCTCGGGTCAGAGCCAAAATCGAGGCCAAGCCTCAGGCTCTGGAAGGAAAAGCCACAACAAGGCCCAGGAGCCGTTCCAGTCCTGCTCCTTCTGCAGGCCCCACCGCATCACGCAGCTCACAGTGCAGCTGGACTGCCCAGACCTGCAGCCCCCTTTCAGACACCGTAAGGTGCAGAGGGTCAAACAGTGTCGCTGCATGTCTGTGGATGTGGGCGGCCACGGGAAACTGTGAAGGACATAAGACGTCTTTGAACTGACATTATTACATATTGTCAAAGGCAGACTTTGCAGAACAAGGACAGGCACCAAGTTGAACTATTCTGCATCGCGTTGTACAAATAATGGCCTGTCCCAAGATAAAAATGACATGAAACATGAAACTGGTATTATTAAACAAAGGCAAAGTGATGCTGTTGAAAGACTGATTTAAGTGGCTGTGTGAGAGACACTTATAATGAAACAGCCATTGTTCAACATTAAACAAGTTTTTCCTGTGTGTTATTTGAAAAGAATCATATTTACCTGGCTATTTGTACATTTGTCACTGTGCCTCGGAGTTTTCAAACCACAAAACATGGACACTACTGATAAGTCAGTGTGTGTTTAATAAACTGTAGAAATAGTGAGACCTCTTTAAAGTGTTTCTGTAATATGACGTTTTGGATCTAGAGCAATTACACAGTTTGCCAGCAATGTGTTTACCTGTACGAGAATGTTGACATGTGTTACAAGGATTGTATCTGTTATCCTGTGTCTTTTCCTTAACATTTAAGATGCCCCAAATGATACACGAATTAATGTCAAGGAAAAGATTTCAAGAAACATGAAGCAACGCAGCCATGACCAGTGGCATCCACCCGCTTGGACACAAGCCTGGCTGTACAGTGTACATTTGCCACAAATATACTAGCCAGTAGGTAAAACATACTGCAGCATGTGTAATGGAGGTGCAATGCAATTATATACAATATCTATATTTTATGTATGTGTGTATGTATGTATGTGAAAAGTATATTAAATCTATTTCATATAAAACAGCAGTGGTGTTAGAGTGCCTGTAGTTCTGTACCACTTTATATCACAGCTGGACAAATGATGAACAGAAAACACATCAGCAGCAGCAGAGCTTCTATTAAAAATTTATGTCATTTCTTTAATTCAATAAATATATTTTTTCATGGTCAAGGGTATTCAATCAAAACATATTGTTGGTATTGCACATGAACGTCACAAGCTTATTACTTATTTTAACATATGGGAGTTCACACACTCACACCTAGTAGGAAAAAAGATTCTGCTTCAAACATAAAGTTGACAATACAGCTGCATAAAACAACAGTGGCTCTATATCAGATCACACCACTTAGATATGCATGGACTTTTTTCAATGAAAAACAACAAACAAAACAAAAAAAACATATAAAACCACAAAAGAGAAGTTGCTGTAAGAAAAACATACGTATAGTTACCACTAGGTTCTGAGACACACTTGATGAAACTATTAAAAATGTCATGTTTTAGTTTATGGAAAACATCTTTCTTCATTACATGTAATTATATATGATATGTCTCAGAATTAAGCTCTGTTCTACAGCACTCATTTGACCTCTTCGCTGTGTGATAAGGCACTATCTGTCTGCCCGGTGATCCATACCGTATAGAAATATTATAAAATTCTGTGCTTTTCACCAGTTAAGAAGACATAAAGAGGAAGTGTCTGTGCCTTCCTGTTAAATTAGGCTTGAGAATTGCACTAAAAATCAAAAATAGGCTACATATGGCTTATAAAATACTGAAAAAGCTTAGATATAGTGTTGCTACACATTTCCTCCAGTGAGTCTTTTTCTGGCAAATTACTACAACTAGATTTAATCATCTCAGCTTAAGGACATCTTTTGGTAGCAATAGTTCACATAATTATGCGATTGCTTTCAAAGGGTGGCTGAGAATGTCATTTTTCATTCCACTTTTATGCAAAATAATATCCAGTTTGGACCAACTCACAATAAACAGCAGGTCTAAATCAATTGAAAACAAATTCTGGAATCAAATAAATGTTGTAAAAATGACTGATGAGTCATTGTCAGATTGTACAAACAGTGCTTGTGCAATAGGCTTGATGATGATAATTTTCCATTCTCCGCTTCAGATCTTCTGACCCAGCTTTGCTTTCTGTGGAATAAAAAATGGGTCTGGGTTATTTACAGCTGGCAGCACTCAGTATGTTACTGTAGGAGCCAGAAGTGTTGTTTTTTCAACACCCTGACAAGTGTTTGTAAGGACCAGAGTCTTAACAAATAAAAGCACAGATGGGACCATACAGTAACTGTTACAAGAAGCGTAAAGACGTACTATTCCAGTTGCATGTTTGGGTTTCACATTGTAGGAAGCCTTCTCCCTGGCCTGTTTGAAACACTCTTCAGCCATTTTCACCCTGAAAAAAAAAAAGACTCGTAAAAACCATCAGACATCCTATGAAGACACATTCATTTATACTGTTGAAATTCACAATTTCATCATAAGACACAGTACAAAAATTCCAGCTTGGACCATCCAGAATATGGTCATGTGGTATTTGGACACAATGACCTCGGTTTGTCAAAGCTCCAGTCCTCCTACTTTGAAATGACTCACTCTAGTTTACTACTGCATGAAGAGAGCCAGCACTGTCACTACTCATTTGTGCTTTAAAAAGACAATATATAAGCGTGTTGGCATTGAGGGAGTTAAAACTATTTATACCAACAGATCATCATGTTGCCTTTACTCATTAGATGGACATTGTATGTACCAATGCCGTACACATGTCCATAAAGAGCAGGTGAGGATTAATATCTATAGCTCCGCTGGAATCTAGAAGGAAAACCAGCCGAGAGAGAACTGGGATGATTGCCGATGGCAAAGGGCAAGAGTTAATGCTTTCAAATTTGTTTTTATTCTTTCCTACTGCACAAGCAAAGCTTGTGACATTTTGCTTCTTTTACAAATACATATCACAATTCAATCTTCATTTGGCATAATGGACCAATTTGCTTTTTGTTGACATATGCAGCAGTATCTTTATATTCATCAAACCACTGGAAGCGAACTGGATGCTGCATGTGTTCTTTTCATTACTGGGGTGAGGACAAAGATTTGGGTCATTTAACCTCTTTTCCCTTCATGAATTTGAATGAATCTGATAGGATCTTCAGTGAACACGAGATGTACTGCAAGTTATTAATGGTTCGGGAACTTACGCTTGGGGAAAATTTTAAATGTAGGAACATTGGTGTATCTGTAATGACATTTTAAAGGTCAGAGAGTGCTGTACCATTCCCAAAGAGATAGAAAAAAGATGAATGAAAAGACTCTCAGCATGATTTGATTTTAGGACAATAGGTTCAAGTGTCCTGTCAGAAGACTGTATCTATATCAAGTATAATGTCACATTATGAAATAGGAAACTTGATTTCCCATCATATTCTTACCGTTCCTGTAACATCAGCTTATTCTGCTTCTTCCACTGGTCTTTGAAATCAGAGGAAAACTCATGCCAAACAGAGAACAAAGTGTTGGGAGAGACCTCTTTCTCGCCTGCCTTGGGTTTAACTGAGAAGGAAACGCTCAACTCCAAGAAGCTGAGGATGGAGAACAATAACATTACTTCAAGACCAAACTATTACAACATGAGATTACAGAAACCTACAATGAGTGTTGTGAAACCTGGTCATGCTGAGAAAATATGCAAAATATGAAAGTTAATCTTGGAAAAATATGCTTTTTCAGAGATTTAATAGTAGAGGAACATAAAAAAAACACAAACCAGTGATGACTTTGCATTTCAGAGAAGAATAGTAGACACAAAATGGAATTACTGCCACTAAAGCAGCATAGTCGTTCTGTTTTTCTGATGGATTAACTCTGAAGGACTAAATGAAACTCGTATACGCCTCATATAGAGTGTTTTGCTTTGTCACTCCTCTCCCTGGTGTGTATAAGGCTCTATGTAAGTGTATGTACATAAACACGCACATACTGCTCAGTATATGTAAGCATGAGTGAGGAAAGAGGGGCAGGGGAAAAAAAAGATGTCCGACAAGGAGACAAAGACAGATCTAGCAGAAGGAAAGCATGGATATGGCATACGGGTGGACACATGCTAAAGTGTTAAATGTGGTGGCCATTTGCAGTGGATCAATACAGTGGACAGGTTGGGGTCTCTTTGTTTGGAGTGTGCTATAGGAACACATTCCTAGCCAGCAGTAACAGAAGCCTGGAGCCAAGGCTGTCTACTCTCGCTCCGCTTAGATAAACAACACAGACACTGCACAGGGGGCCTCCCGTCTACCGAAGGCCTGGCATGATGGCCTGCACCTTCCATGTAACTGAAGGAACCAGGAGTCCTAAATATTGACAAAGCAGCAAGATTATATTTCTTCACCGTTGTGACAATATATCACTTCAAACTTTATTGGTTTGCATTATGCCGTTGTTGCCTTGACTTTCAAATTCACAACCGTGGCCGCCGTGGCTTTGACGCTCGAGAGAGAAGGCAGAATGAAACAGAGCAGAAGTGACTGCGTTTATTTTCAGGTGAAGAAGCTGCAGGCAAATGTTTAAAGATAAGGAGAGCTCTTACATCTTTTGAGTGTCTGCCAGCTGCTTCTCTTGAGTTTCCAGGTCAGTTTTGGCTGTAAAAGAAGGCATAAATAAATACAGGATTAGATTAGGATTAGGACAGATACAGGATTTCCTGTAACATCGGAAAATACATCTTTCACCTACAACGCAACTTGTACATAAGGAGGATTCCACACGTCACCATTACTTAAATCGACGGCGCTATTCAAGGTCAAAGCTGTGCCACCAGGTTATTAAGTGTTGGATTGTCCGCTGTTGCACAACTGACAAATGAGCACTGCAGATTGCAAGACAAGTGCTTCTTTGTGTAGTGTTACATCGAATGGAGACAAATGACTCTGTGTGTGTGTGTGTGTGTGTGTGAGTGAGGTGTGAGAGAGTTAAAGGGAGACAGCAAGTGGGTAAGAAAACTGAGAGAGTTGGACACCATGGTACACATTAGGAGATATTTCCAGCAGGCCACAACATTTATCTCTGTGGGCCATCAGGATCATTTTGACTGTGTTATAAATTATGATTTAAGAGAACAGCAGTGAAATGTGACAGCCTCAGTCAGGAAAATGCTGCAGGTTACCACTTATCAAATTTCAGATCCATGGGCTGATTTCATAAGAGTAGTAGTAGAGTCAATCCAGCTGTATTTTCCAGGGTCTATATCTTTACTGTGCTGCTGTCTGACAAAAGGTTAGACATTAAATAAATTCTCCCCCGGACAGCTTCTCTGTCCCCTCAAGGCCAATTATCTGTAAGCTGCTGCTGTCTCAAACTGTCAAATGATCAGAAATGACCTATGGCCTCCTCAAGGTTTCCCTAGACAGACATGACAGTGGATGGGACAGAGAATCTTTCCTGGCACAAATCTATGTTCTGCTCTTATCCCGGGAATATCTGGTTGCTAACGTGTAATTGAAGCCAGAGCCACGTCTAGAAGATCTCAGACAAACCCGTCGAGACCGGCACTATTCTTTATCATTCCACTGTGCTAAATCACTCTGTAGGCCACAATTGTGTCTCTCCTTGCTAATGGCTCATCAATAAATGATGACAAACTGATAAGTAATATGAATGGGGCCTGCTAGAAAACCATCAGCATCAACATCTTTGCTTTGTTCTGGTAAGAGATGTTGCTCACCGCTTACTAACAGCACTTAATAACACTGAGCTGGACAATTCTGCTATGATTGATGTCCAGTGTATTTGAATATCAATTAAAAATAGATAAACTCTGACATTTCCCAGACATTAAACACTTCAATATGACTTTAATGTGAGTCATTCTGTTCTTATCTACTTGTATTGTTGTGGTGATATATGAAACAATGCGGTATTGTGGGACACGATAAATAAACTGCTGAACATTGTATTTACAACAAAACAAAAAGAAAACATTTCACCGAATATTATTTAAAGATGTTAGTTCTGTTATCGCATCATGTGGTTCAACATAATAAAGACCAGCATGTCTATTTAATATGTGAACATTGTGTACATAAACAGGAAAAATTGATGTTCATTTTAATTATATTGGCCCGCTGCACATGATGTGACATCCCAAGCAGCAGAGGTAGAAAAACGAGGGAGCCTTTGACATCAGTCTTACTAATCTTCATGTCCATCAGAAACAGATTATCACATGGCCAGTGCTCTCTCGCTAGTCACAGTGACTCCATCAAAGGCCTGTATGCATGAGAATTTGTGAAGCGAGCGGGGAAAATCGAGCTAGACCAAACAGCCGAGCTCCAACAAGTCCGCTCCCACTGTTATTCTGTGGTTAGTTTCATGGTCAGAAAATAAACAAAAGTGGTTTAAACTGTGGAGCCAGAAACAGTTTAACCCCAGGCTTTTTAGAAATTACAGAAATAACAAAAATAAGACATTTGGCTGTTGTTCTTTTTTCACCGCCACAGTGGAGGAACCCCAAGAATCCCGTCTGGAGCCTTCTGAGTCACATGTCCGTGTTACGGTGCTTACATTCTGCTCTCAGAGGAAAAACCTCGTCATTTGCATCAAAGAGAGAGCTCCCATATTTCTCTCAAACACAGAGAGCGAGAAAGGAAAAGAGAGAAAGAGAGGGGGAGAGGTGGAAATGGGAGAGATGCTTTCATCTGCAGACTTCCTTTAAAATGGACAGTGAGCATTACCACGGAAGAACATATGCTATATATTATACTCTCATCTGAATACAAAAGCAGTTGGAGGAGAGGCCTGTGAGCCAGGTCCTTCAGAAAGATTGGTCACAGTCAACTGAATGTAGCCAAGGTCAAAGCATATGCTACATAAAGAATGACATTTGGCTTGTTATGTTAAAACAAGCATAACAAACTAAGTCTTACACCTTTGAAGTGGACCACAATATCCCAATATTGTTGTATTGTAGATGTCAGATTATGGATAAAAAAAGCATGACGATATGACATCTGGTGGACATGACGAACAAACATGAGTACATTTTCGGTGGATTTTGCTGTAACAATATCTAGAACAAAAATGTAGCAGTAGCTGTTCAGCCATCTTCAGAACAGAAGAGATTTTTTTTTTCTAGCTTTAGTTTGTTCTCGTGGTGTCTGCAGTTTAGTGGTGGCACTAGGAATGGCCACGTTTGATCCAGGATGAAATGGCTCAGGAAATACTTGGTGGATTGCCATGACATTTGGTACAGATATCCAGATGAATCTCAATGACCTGATTTTTTTTTTATGTAGCATTTCCAGCATGTTAAAATTTTCACTTACCCAGTGAAATATTTTAACATTTACTTGATGGATTGGCGCAAAACTTTTCATCGAGAGCCATGATGAGGTTGACATTTGTGGTTTTGAATAAAGTGTTTCGACAACTGATGGATGAACTTTGGTGATCCTGTACCATTTCATCAATCATCGTGTTAAATTTCAAAACCTTTGTTTTATGATTTTTTTCTATGATTTTTTTTTTCAGCAGTTTTTTGTGTTTAGTGCTAATTTGCATGATGCTAGCTTCCTAAACTAAGATAAGATATATAGGGAAATTCCTTTTTTTTTTCTTTTTTCTTTTTGATTATATCTTTTGGCCTTTTTATGCCTTTTAACGATAGGTAGAAGGAAGGAAGATAGACAGGAAGCAGGGGGCAGAGAGATGGGAATGACACGCATGCAGGATTCGAACCGGGGCCGGCTGCAGTGAGGACTGTAGCCTCTACACACGGGGCGGCCACGTAACCCACTACGCTACCGACCGCCCTGGGAAATTCTTTTTTCACTGTTTTTTTATTTTATTTATACATGACAACCCACACACACACACACATGCAGTACAAGGGCTCATAGACATGCAGTTGGAGAGAGATGGTGGAGTGATGGGCAGCCCCCCTAAGGAGTACCCAGCAAGCAGTTGGGGGGCTCAAGGGCACCTCTGCAGTGCCCAGGAGGTGAACTGGCACCTCTCCAGCTACCAGTCCACCTTCCATGTTTTTGGTCCATACAGGACTTGAACCAGCCACCCTCCAGTTCCCAAGCAAAGTCTCTATGGACTGTGCTACTGCCGCCCCCTGAAGATGGTGACGATGGTAGACATACACGCGAAACATAAGCAATTAACATAACATTTATTATAGTGAGCGTGTTAGCATGCTGACATTAGCATACAGCTCACAGCACAGCTGTGTATCCAGCTGCCAGCATTACTGTAGTCTCTTAGTCTAGTTGGAATAAAAGGGCAATGGAAAAGGAAGTGATCTTTTACAATCAATTCATCATCATTGTTTTAACAGCTCTCTTAGTAAACACCTCCCTGTGAAGGTTTATTTGATTTCCTAATAGCAGTGAAGGAGTGATAGAAAAAGAAAAGAGGTCAAGAAGGCAACGGGGTGCTTCTAATCTTTCTGTCCCTCCTCTGACAGAAGAAGGAAAGCAGCCGAGTGGAAAGAAAATAAAGGAAGACAGGAACTAACACCAGGGAAAAGGATAAATATGTGACAAAAACATTTCATTACGTCAAACTACCAAGTGAAAGGGATCAGGTGCCGAACAAGTCAGCTTTCTTCCAGCCTCTCAGGCATCCAGCTCTGTTCTCTGCAGCCAATTTAACAGGCTGCATGACAGGTTCACCTCCGGCCATCCTGAATCTTCTTTTGAGGTAGAGCAAGACACGCTCTGTGTTATAAGGTAGAGATCAAGATAAAAGACCTAGCTACCATGTGCAGGCATAATCCACCAAAGAAGATAGACATACTTGAAACAATAGCTGTGAGTTATTCAATACACCCTGGAATAAACAGACGTCCCTATGGAAACAACACCGAGTGAACCCTTGTGTGTGTACTGTATATCAACCAGAAAACAGCATGAAACAGATTTGGAAATGTGTCTGCGGTCGTATAGGACTTCAATCATTCTGACTGATGAGCTGCTTCACATACTCTCACACCTTAGATGCATTTTCAACGTACTGTAGATATGCCAAGAGTACACCAGCACAGACTACGACTTTTTGAATCAGAAGGGAAACATTTTTTGCCTCTATTGTTTTGACTCCTTGTCTGGTGGTGACACAGATCAGCAAACCATATATGTAAGCAGCCCGACTTATCTGTTTCATCATATTTAAAGAACAAAGCCAGCAATATTCTGCAAACAATAGTGTAGTTGTTGCGGATTCTTTTTAGCAGTGCACTGGGTGAAGTTCTGTATATTTAAAGGCCTCAGAACAGTTTATATGGGACTCAAAATACACTACATAGGCTTCCCAAGTTCAGGGTAATGAACAGAGTTGCTCACTGAGGCGTCTAACAGTTATTAGACTAATGGAGCACTATCAGCAATAAGGTATATCCGACAGTGTACAGCAAGATCAATTGGTTTTGGTCTTTTCATGGGATTCATTGACAAAGAAAAGAAACTTTCCAGACATCCATTAATGAGACTGGGGAAAACCGCATCAATCATCACTTTTTATTTATTTGGAAAACAGGCTCACCTTGGCTAAGAAATTCATCCATCTTGTCCTTAAAGGGTTGCAGGTTCTCTTCAGAGGACAACTTGCAAACTTTCTCCGTCTCCACTGAGCATGCTGAAACAACAAATGATGATCATGATGAGAGGGGACTGCTTTCCAAGCAATAATATCTTATCCAGCATTTGTGTTGTAATTACAATCTCTGCAGAGCACTTCACCCTGATTGAGCTTGCTTTGATAAATCTCTGCTGAATGTATGCTGAATATGTGTCAGCAAAGACATAATAACCCATAATGACTAATCAGGCACCCCCAGGAACCAGGAAGGCCTACGCTCTGATCCCAGGAGAACCTTATCGTCACGCTCTATCTGTAACCATAACGGATACAAAAACCCAGCTCAAGGCCTTAGAGGTGGAGAGGCCATGAGACGCTTAAGGGAACAGGGAGGTCGGGACTGGGCAAGTGGTAATTCATAGACCATATGGTGCCTAAACCTAAAAAGGTACACAGCGAGCCCTCTTCACTGTGCTGCTTGCTGATGTCCTTCGGGCCAGCCAAGGCCATTTCAGCGCCGCCTACCTATCGGAACCCCCCACTGGGAACTGTCATCGAAGCCCACGTCTGCTAGAGCACTCAGCCGGCTTTGCTAGGTAATGAAGAGGTCTGCAGGTATAGCATGTGATGATGTATTTATGTACGGCCAGTATGTGCCACTGCCACTGAGGTCAAAGCAGACGCAAGTCTATTTCCCCTGCGAGCAACTTCATCTTTATGAATTGCAAATAATGAACAGCCTAAAGAATCATTATGGCAGAGGAAAAACAATATTTGGCAACACCGCTCAGGCACCTGATTGGTTTAGCAGCAGAGATGCATAAAACATGATAGAGAACAGACCAGGTTTGGGGAATTGTCCATCGACCTGCAAGCTTACACGCTCAAACATACACATGTAGGTACTCACACGTGTGTGCACATATGTTTGCACAAAAATACACAGTCGTTTTTTACCACCTGTAGGCACTTGAGTCTTTGGAAAGTGTTCCGAGTGCTGAGTGACTTGAGACAGAGTAATGAAAGGGAGTATTTCCCAACTGCCTCATTCATTAGGACTCTTTGCACTCAACCAATCAGTTTGGCATGTCAAGTATAATCCAATTTCCACAGTTTTTTTCCTGAGGTCTTGATATGCAATAACATTCATTGTTGTACATATTTTTAAAAACCTCTTTTATACATTTACTTGTATTTATATAATGCACGTATTTGCTATGTTTGATAATAAAAGTTTTACTCACATGTTGTTTTATTATGTTTTGACTTAACTGAGGGATTACATAATTGTCAAAGCTCCATGGAAATTTTGAATCCCAACTCCTGGTTTGTCAAACCCACTAAAAAACATTTGTTTTGTTTTGTTTTATTCCCGCTATAACTGATGGTTTGATGGTTTAACCTAAAATAATGATATGTTCAGTATATAAAAGCTGGCTAGGAGAAAGTGTATCATCCGCATGGAAAGTTATGCAATACATATGTTTTGGTTTGGTAACTGATTCACTCTGTACTTCATTATTTCATTCATTCATCAGTAATTTGTTCAGAGACTCAAAGCCATTAACCAAATCAGTGCATGCATCAATCATATCTAGGTGATCACGCACATCATCCACGGAGACATGCAGGGATATTCTGAAATCTTGGTTTTCGTATCTCACAGGCAGAGGTGATTTAGACCTCGAGGGGAGTTTCTTACAGTTCAGTGAATAGCTGATAAACGTTTGATATTTTGCATGGGTAGTGAAGTTCCCTAACCTTGCCCCCTCTATATTTCGATCTCTATTTCATGAGGACAGCAAAGGCACACCAGGTCCAACAGGAGTCTACATCTGACAAGCCACATCTGCTTCTGGTTAGCTCGTCTGTACGACAAACAGATGCTATCTCTCTGTTGACCCGCCTCTACGATCCACACATGACCATAGCTGGTCAGGTTTGGAAAATAATTTTTCCGTTGTGCTTGGATATGTGCATTGATTAATAGATCATTTGTTCCTACGCCATATAAACACGATATGACACCTGCCATAATTTGCTGGATATAGCATAGTCAAGCTTACTACCTGCTAAGCTTGTTGTAAATATGCAGTTTAAAAGGTTTTGGAACGTAGGTTGACAACCATACCATTGAGGTCTTTCTTCAGCTTGCGCAAATCTCTTTGAAAGTCGTCAAACTTCATCTGGGAGGCCTGGAAAAGGTCCTGGGGCTCAGGCAGAGGGTAGATACACGTCTCTCTGCCAGCATCCTGGTAAAGCACAACACACATTCATGCACAAAACACACACACACACCAATGTCAAAGTCAATCTTTCTCAAATGGAAGAGGGCCTCTCTAGTATATACTGTACACACTAGGCAAGATTGAAATAAATGTCTTCAGAGACCTAGATGTACTTATCAGCAGTCCAAACATCTCAGAGAAGATATGGCTGAAAATACAGCAGATAATGACCATTAAGCTTGGTGCCGAAAGTATATTGCAATTCCCTCCATCAGACTTACTACAAGGCCATTATGAGCGCTAGAGCCATGTCATGCAGGTTGATTTTGGCAAGCAGCACTCTACTGAGTTCATCTCATCTGGAGAACCTAATTATTTACACTAGAGCTCCTTTGGATGCTGTGCCAATGAACAGACTGCAGGTTTGAATGAACCCAGACCAAAGCAGAGCAAGAGCGGGAGATGAAGAGTGAAAGACAGAAAGAAAATTATAAGAGAGCCAGAGGAGGAGAGAGATTTGTTTCTGCCGTAAATGAAGAAAAAGAAAATAAATAATTTGATAAAGGATAAGCCATAGTATCCTCTGGCAAGAGAGGAGATGAAAAGAGAGCTCTGGAAGGATTTCTAAGCAAATCAGACTAAAACAGAAAAGTGATTCAAATAAACAGGAACCAAAACATACCTCATCAAAGTGCCTTAGATAGTAAGCAACTATGTAGGACAAAAGACTCTGGGAGTTATCCTGAAAGAAAGAAAGAAAAAAAAAAGGTCCAAATAAATAAACCAAATTCCTTTTATTTATTAATTTAATCATTTTGGAGCAGGACGTTTTAATTTGTACAAGGAAAACAAGAATAGAGACAGCGGTTGTAGAAGTTGGGGATAAATCATGACATTGGAAGAGCAATACAACAAAACATAACTGTGCTGGGCTGGCTGTCATAACTCAGAGTTGGTGGAAAGTTTGATGTTCTTTATGGATACCTTACTCGGTCCACCACCACAAAAACACAAACCACTGTGTCCTTATATGGCAGTGCCAAGGGCACAGTGAGCTCGTTATGATATTGAATAAGAACAGTAAACAGAATGGCCTCTCCTCCAAATTTGAACAGCTATGGTCCACATGTTTGACAGCAATGAAGGTCCCTTTCAACTCCTGGACTCAACCAGAGATGGGACAAATGTAAAACTGAGTCCAAATCAACATTTAAACTCTCCATTTTCCCACACCACTTATTTTTTTTAGTACAATGTGAATTACAGAATAAAGCTGTGTTTTTATGGGCGAACATAAATTACACAGCTTTGTATCCTTTACTTCTCTTACACAGATTTATGCACACTTTCGGTTTCCTGTTTGCTTGTGAATAACACCTAATTAAATGTCTGCTCTTGTAGACTGAGTGATGTTTGCTTTTGCTCCCTATAACACACAGACTCACACTGCTCTTAACGTCCTTCAGTTTTGGCAGAATGTCCAAGGTGAAGCCATCGGCCTGCCCTCGGGAACGATTACCTCCGTTCATGAAGTTGCCAAAAGCAAGCACCAGGCCAAGCACCTTCAATACACACTCACCACTCTGGAGAGACTAGTACACACACACACACACACACAAACAAATTAAATGAGGGTGAAGGTTAAATTGAGTGACAGAAAGGAAAATGAAAGGAGAGGAAAACCAGTGGCTCACCTTGCACACTCTCTGAAGGATTTCCACTTTGCGGAGAATTGAGGTGATACATTCGTGGAAGGTTGACTGAAACAGGATGCAGAAAACTCGCTCGGAGAAGTTGGGAATTTGAGATAACTGGAATAGAAACCTGATGAGGGTGCACAGTCATTCACCATGATACATCTGTTTAATGACACAACTCACATGTACTAAATTTGGTTCAGCTCTTACTGTTCCGGCTTGTCCAGTGGCTTGGCATCCTCCTTATCTTTGGAGGATTTAATATGCTTCTTAATGCCGTCCATCTCATCAGCTTGAGCTCTCTGTCAAATGAAAATGGAGATTTAGTTAAGATGGAAATTTATTGTATCTGGGCAGATGAAACCTAAAGGCACTTAAGAGTACAGGATACCATAAAAGTGTATGAATATATTAACGTATGTATGAACAATGTCATGAATAACAAAGTCTCACAGTTGACAAAGGATTTTTTTTGTACTCAAATCAAAGTGTAAGACTAGCTGACCAAAATACAGTATGCGCATATTTTGGCATCAAGGGCTCAATTTTATCAGTTCCTGATGTTTCCCTGATCAAACACATTGATATTAAACTGGAATTCTGCTTCGTTGGGTTGCATGTAAGACATATTCTCATGCTTTTCTTTTACACATGGGGTATGTGTCCACTATGTGCCCACTACTAGCATTGTCATGCTTAGCAAACCACAAAATGACAGAAAATGAAGGAAGGAAATCAGTTTCACATTTCACAACAAACATGAAAGAATTTGGATTCATCAATATAAATGGATGAGACAATGACAAGATGGGCAACAACATGAGATGCCTTGAAAAGAAGATGGCAGCACAATGCTAGAATGTGCGCCCAAACTGTTTTCAATAGGATGTTCAATCAACCAATCAGTTTGCTTGAGACACAAGTACAAAACACATTATTGAGATTAGGGAGGTGCGCAGGTTGGCTCCTCTGCAAGTCTCTGTGACAGTTACCATGTATAGGCCTTTTCTAGGTTCATACTGGATGTTTTTTTTTATCATTAGGACCTCTGAATCGGACAGTATAGATGCACCTGAAGATCATATTATACAATCAACAGGACCAGAACACTTACTAAATGGACAGCATCTTGCTTTGTTAGCTCAAGATCAAGTCTGAACCTTGAACGTCAGCTTCCAAGCCAACAAGAAGTCCTCAAAAACAGGAAAATGTAATTTTCACAGTTCCCTAACAACTGGTGAACTCCATCTGCCGATGAAGATCATGCGGTGTGACGGAAAGCTCTAGGGCAGCTACTAAATGGAACTTGAGGTTAGTTTGTTTTGTCAATTTAGTGCTCTATTTTGGTCTGTGGACAAACTTTATCTCAAGCGTAAAAGAATTTTCAAATTGTGCCATTTTGTAGCCAGTCTATACAGTATAAGGTTCATAAATGCTAAAGAGTTGCCTTCAGCCAGAGTACATTCCAGACCATTATCCTGCTGTCAAGCGCTGGACCACAGTTTTATACAAGGTGGTATAAAAAAAAGCAGACCAGAAATGCCCCTTCATTTCACAAGAGGCAAAGACAATAGTTGTTAATGTGTCTGAAGCAGTTGGGCAAAACAATAAAACCATCTCCAGGAAGAGAATGTAAACTCTCTCCCAGTCCCTCCAGAGCTCATAGACCCCCAAAGAGTCTCAGTCTGGTCTCTCTGTTTCTCTCCATCTTTCTCTCTGGGGTTTGGCCTCGGCATGGATCCTTGGAAAACATCAAACACCAGCATCAAACGCACTGAGGGCCCGATTAGTATTCTACACACCGCTGCCTTCTGTCGACGAGGGCAAGCTCTCCTTCGCCTTCTCTCGAGATGTTTTCAAGTGTAAATATATTTAATACAAAGCAGATCCTTTTCAAAGGGCAGCAGCGAAGCCCAGCAGTGTTTGGTGTAATTGGGGACAAGTAGGCATTAGCGTGTGATCTTTGAATTGCTAGGGCATGTTGCAGTGGTTGTTAGCATGAGAAATACAGTCCCATGTGGAATATCAAATGCAAAAGAAAGTAGGATGATATTTGTGATGCCAAAATTCTAGCGATAGCCAAGTGGTATTCATTAGCCAGGTTTCTAGTACAGGGCTAAACAGAACCAGCCAGAGCTTAATCACTATTTATGTCACTCAATTTTCAATGGAACAACATTTATGAGATTATTTGTACATGTGAGCTGCCAAAGAATAGTGGGCAAATGACAAATTGCATCATGTAATAAACACGTCAAATATAATTAGACATCACAAGGCCTTTAAAAGAAATAGTACAAGGTGTTTATTTGTAGTGTAAAAGTTCGTGGGAGGGACTTTGGCTGTAACTGACCTCCATGACATTGAGCTACTGTCAGCTGAAAGCAGTCTGAACTTAAGACAGTCTGGGCCCAGATTATGGCTTGTGATATTAGAGGGGAGGGAGCGGTGTCCCACTATCACTATGACCCATTTAATGGTGGTGGCTTATTGTTCAAAGAACAGGAGTGGCTATAATCCACAACTCATAGACTGAGCGACTCTGTCCCTGTATATATGTTTGCGTGTGTTTCTGTCCGCGTACATACAGTACAGCATTTGCACATTTGTGTGGGTCAACATGTTTATTTGCAAGCATGTTTGTGTGTGAAAAAAAAAAAAAAAAAAAGAGTGAGAGAGAGCAGTGTGTGATCTCGCTCCTAGCACAGTGAGTGGAGGGTGTAACCATTAGAAGCCCCTCACATTCCTCAAGACAGGCTGACTGTGCTGCCAACTGTGGTTTAGGGGGCTGGAGACCCACAGACAGGATGGAGTCTCGCAATACAAAAGAGAAACAATTTGGCTCCTCAACTCAATAACATAGCCTTAGGCCATAAGGGGGAGAAGGAGTAAGAGGGAGAGAGGGAGAGGGCTTGAAGTCTCGGGGTGAGTGGAGAGGTTAGAAGACTTTTGATCCTCAGTTATGACACATTGGTTCATAACTACAGCTTGTCTCAAGCCTCAGTCTCATTCCCATGATCAACATTATTAATATGCCTCTGGCAGCCAAAGGTCCAGGCCTCTCCTGTGTAGTTCTGCCAAAAAGCAATTCACAGGAATTTCACAGCATTTTTAAACTGTATTACATTTGAAATGTGGAAAAAAAAAAATGCCCGTTTTTATGTTCCATTATTTACTGACCTGACTTCGAACGGGTCCTGAACCTTTTCCACTGGGCGGGGGACATTTCCTATCAGTGAAAGTTGATGAATATGTATTTACTGTATACAGGGAGCGATTCATAGCCAAAATGGAGACATATTGCAAAGTAGTGATGACAGCTCCGTAATTCTTTTTATGCTAATATTATACGATACTATGTGGTCATTTCACTTGGCAAACCTCAGTGTAGTCTCTTCTTTTTTTAAACCACTTTGGGAGCTATGAGACACAAACGCTGGAGTTTCTCAACTATCGTTTGCTTTGCACAGGGGCATTACAAAAGTCAATCAGATCCAGTGTGAAGAAAACATGTTTACTATGTAAAAGTGTTGGTTCCCTTCCAGACCAGCAGACAGACCTACACAAGACTGACTCTGTCGCCAAACAGCACACATACCAGTACAGTTTGTGGCTCGCCTGTTTGTTTTGGTATCTAATGCACACTTCCTTTCATTCAGCCTTTTAAGTGGAACATGGGATATAAACTCTACATGAAGGAGTATGTTCACAATGAAGTGACATCTGACTGACACTGCAAAATCCATTCTGCTTTATGTAACAGACGCATCACTTTAATTAAAAAGTGGATTTTTTCCCCCACCTACAATGTATTTACAAGTTCAGCTTTTGATCATCTTCGAAAGGTACATTTGATGGATAGCAATTGGTGTTTTGTGGTTAACCCTCAGGGACGTGCCAGATAAAACAACACTAACAGCTGATGAATGATTTTTGCCATTTTGTTGATATCATGGCTTGTTGGGTCTTCTTAGGTTTCATTCCATAATAAAATGATTGCCTGTTATTCATATATGGCATGAAATGAGTAACCATAAATCATTCTATTTGTCACAAGCAAACTGTTCCAAAATAATACTTTTACTGCAAACCACAGAGGAAAAGAAAAAGGGGAAAAAAAAAAGAAAGAGACTTTTCCCAGACTGAACGTTGTAGTCAAGATCAGCCTGAGCTGTCAGTGGTGTTACTTTGTATAATTGTACTGGGTTTGTTGCTCAACACTGTGTATTTATATGATTCTGCATTGGCAGGAAAGTGCAGAAATGCATTTCAGTTTGGGATATTGTCTTTTCACTGGTCTATTGACTTTCCTGAAACCACCGTCCACATGAGGCATGATAATCCTCCCTTCAAAGTAAAAAACTGGCAAAGTTAAAAAATGTTTGTTACAGTTGTAACCAGAAAGACATAGTTCCAATTCCAAGTAGCTCTACAGCACGCTGTTATACTCACGTTTTCATAAAGGGCATGCAGAGTCTCCAGATCAACGACAGTGTTGTCCATATTTAGGACAGCTGCAGATGGAAGGAGAGGACGACATGGTTAATGTGAATGTTAACACTAAAAGCACGTCATGACATTTCTCAGCTACTTTGGAGGAACACCATTAACAAGGCGGAAATCAAACCAGCACAAACAGGCCTCCACTCTCATAATCCCTAGACTTTTAACATTTTTTCTTTTGGCTGAAACAATGCTCACAAACACCTTTTGACACATTTCAAAATCTGTGTTAAAAGGGCGTGTTGCTTTGCTGCAACTAAAGGAGGCATGAAACAAGGACACAATTCTCCCTGCACAGCCCAAGTGCCATGCACCGTATGCTGTGAGTTACATAGATATCAGCTCTCATCACGATAGCGTAGAAAGGGGCCACAAACTAAAACATAAATGCAAAGGTCTTAGAAATCTGTCAAAGGTACCAAGATCTGTGTTTGAACTCCTGTGTTTGAATTCCTGGTGTCGCCTTTTTGTCTCGGCGCGAGGACCTGGCGCCCGTGAGCATTAATCCTTTGAAAGTAAATGTTTAAAGACAAACAGAGCCCGGGGGTCTGCGGTGTTGAGGCTGAGGTGTTGCTGTATGCACAATCACCCAGTGAAGCACTCGACACCTATATATGTATTTCAGTGTGCTGTGGGTGTCCAAATTACTCACAATGTTTTGATCTGCTGATTTGCCGTTGAGGTGCAAGGGGAAAAGGTAGTGTCAGAAGGGATAAAGGAACGTGGAGTAATGGAGTCAGTGCACAATGTTCACTTTGCATCACATCTTGTGCTTGGACATTAAATAGTACTTGACGTCTTATACGCTTTCACCAACACAAACCTTATTCAAGAGTGAAGTATAAAGAAGACCATGAGAAAAACAAAATTAGAGAAAGTACAGACATTTGGAAAAAAGCCCCAAGTGACTGTTGTGCTGTTCCAATCCGTTCAGTCTTTTTTTTTTAAACTTTTATACTCGCTTTATGTAATTCTGTAGCCTTTTTAATCTCTTCACTCTCCTTTTTAACTTCTTTGCTGTCACTCTGTAACCCCTTCACACTCTCTCCTCTTCCAAAGCCACCACAGAAATAACTTCCTTCTCCCTGACTCTCCCCTTTTCTGTTTCTCGCACTCTTCTCTTGTAACCATTTGGTTTTCATTACTATCTGAACCAGAGTCTGGCTGGCTGGTTTGATTGGAGACGGGTTTTAAAAGACATGGGAGAAAACCGTATCATCGCTCTGACACAGACCTCTTGTGACCAAAAGCCAGACCCATCTGCCTGGGTCTACCCCGACTACCACATTCAACCCCAGCATGGCGCCGGCAACCACCATCTAATACTGTGAGTGGCGTTCCAAAGCCTCACAGGAAGCAGACACCGCACGGAAGTGTCCTATGAAACATGCAGAGTGTCGGCCAAGTCTGACAACAAACAACAACAGCTGTGAGGAAAAGAAAAATGTGTTGACTTCTCGCTGAGCAATGGGACCGTCATAAAACAGACATGATCTAAATCAATGATTCAGAGGTTGTTTTCCTTTAAGTCAGAGATATAGTGATGAGGGTTTTGCTAGTCACTGTCTTCATCATGGAATCAAGAGGAAATGAAACTATGATTCACTACACCAAAAGGGACAATTACAAGTTTTGAAGAATGAATCTTTGTCTTTTGTAAACAAATAGTCCTTCAATTCTTTAATCATCTTAAACCTCTAATTGCACAAGGGAACATGAGATCATTTCTGGAATGGGAAAACAATAGCATTACTAATATATAGTCTTTTGTACTTTATGTAAAATAATGAGTATTTTAAGGCTTTAATTATTCATGCCTAATAATCATTCAATTAAAATGCATGGCAGTAAAAACTTGGGTTATTTTGTTTAGGAAGACATCTCACTGTTTTGGGGGGAAAACAAGCACCTCAACAAACCACTAAGATATCTTCTCTCTGATCTTACTCACCATGATATACTGAAGTTTCCAATCAGCGCTAATTATGTACCATGGTAAAAACTGTCCTAACATAGGAGATGAATGACAGTGCTGATGAGAGTGGCCCTCACTTGCCCTCCCACCCTGACCTGAGATGGATGCACCAAAGACTGACATTAAGACTAGAGACATAGCGTGGAACAGTTTAAATTCAGTCTACAAGATGTAGTTAGTGTACAATATGTACCAGCCATGGTTTCTGTGGTGCGCATTTATTATAATGTAACCTACCCAGCTGCCAAGCGTGTTGACATAAAGATTTGAAGTTGTAATAAAGGCTCTACTGTAGGAGGATTGAATAGGACAGGGAGATGAGAAAGAGTGTTTAGACACATGGATGAGCGAAGACTGGTGAGCAATCAGAGAGTAACTAAAACAGGAAAACAGTCCGTTCCTATCAACATCTCCTGAATGACTTCACTTTAACAAAGCCATTTAGACAACATGGTGACAACTCATCAGAGAAAGACAGAGCGCGGTCGGAGAAACATGATGTGGATGTTAGATGGGGAGAGATTATGCAAAACGATAGCAAAAAAAAAAAAACAGACAAGAGAAGAGTATCAAAGGAAAAACATTTCAGGGGCCTTGCAACATTTTGACTTGTGATAAAGCTAACTACCAGGCAGAGGTCAAAGCTTTGGCGACGACATCAGCCAATACTCAGTAGACTGAGAACAAGATTTATTTTATGAACTGGGGATAGCAGCACTCAAAAAACAAACAATACAATCTCAATTCCAACTTTTTGATTATGTGGAGTGAAACTGTTGAAAGATGTCAATGTTCAGTGTATGTTTGTACAGTATGTTTTTGAGGAAAAGTGTCTACTGTTTATTGCAAGTTAGCACCTATTTGTTATAAAAGGAGAAGCAATGGACCCTTTGCGTGCTCTGAAACTTGCATATTTGCCAAAACCATAGACGGTATAAAGAATGGATGTCATATCCATAATGTCACCCATTGGTTTCTGAAGAGCTGTTTGCGAGGCTCAAACTGTGGTGGCTCTGGCCTTCACCATCTTGGGAGCCTTCCGCCTCCTAGCTATGCTAATAATCGGCAAAGACGTTAATCATCCGAGTGCCAGTATCCCAGTTCAAAAGATGTTGTGACTTTAGCAAAGCATCAAATTGACTCAAGCAAGAGCAAGTACATCTGCCTTGCGTTTGAATTTGCATTTGAGTGAGCCTACATTCGTGCCAGCTGCTCTATGAGGCTGTATTTAGGCATGTTTGAGTCTTAGGCTGACTGCAATGCAAACATGTTGTATAATATAAATCACATACACCATCTTAGTTAGCATAGTAACATTAGCTAATTAGCACTAAATATGAGTGCCCCTGATGGGAACTTTTGTAGTAATTTATAAACTAAAGTATTGTAATAATTAAAATACGGATGGCACTGATTTAGAGTTAAGGGATTGCCAAAGTAATTATAATTCATCCTGAGGGGGACTTTGCAGTCTGTACCATATTTCAGATCAGTTCATCAGCTGTTGAGACATCTTGCTAAAAACCACATGTCAAGAGTCAAAAGTCAGGGTATGACTAAAATCAGTAGGGATCATCCTCTAGGCAACATCGATAGATATATATATATCCAAATGTGATGGCAGTACATGCAAGATAAGATATTTCAGTCTGGACCAAAGTGACGGACCGACCAAGTGATTGGAGCTGTGCCACTTCAAGTGTGGCTGATAAAAAACACTGATAAAGTGTATTGAATTTAATAAAAGTTCCAAGAAGTAGACATAACAATTTATAAAATACAGGACAACTTGTGAGAACAGTATTATCATCTATTGTGGAAAATGCAATTAATCACTGATAAATTGATTGTATTTGTATCTGTTATTTTTCTGTAACCTGCATTACTGAATCTTCTTAAAGAGCTTAACAGGAAGATAAGTTCAGATATACTGCACGACCACATGATAACACTTACCATTGTGGATGTCCTTCATATCAAGGTGAATGCTGGACATCAGGATACCCACGGCTTGTGAACGCTTGTTGTTCAAGAGCTTCACCACCTTAAAGTTGATCAGACAAATAGATGTGAGCGATAGGGTTATACAAGGCCAAAGGGAAGAGGGATGTGTAATACTCCAAACGTCAGACATGCACGCACGTGCGCACACACCTACAAACACACACACACGCGTGGACAAGTCATTTAGTAATTGACTGGAAACAAAAGACAGGAACATCACTCATTTACCTACTTCTGTGGGAGGAAAACTTGAGACCATTCACCCGCAAACATTAGGAAAATTATAACACTGTCTAGCTGACTTATGATGATTAATCATTTCTCCTGTGCCTCCAGTTCTCCACATCCATCATCTTTCAGTCGTGCAAATAAAAACCTTTTAGCCAACGAGAGGCATATTTGCTAAGTGGATTATGATCACATGAATTCAAGTCCTGCGCGTGATTAATATACAGTGAATCTCTGTTACATTATATTTTATGGAATTGCACAATGCAGGGAGATAACAATAACATTGTCAAAACTAATGTCACCCAAGACTAAAACTGATCCAAAAGCTGCAGTATTAACAAATGGTAGCTGAATAATAATAGCTTCCACTTGTTGAACAGCGAGGAGTTGAATATCAAGCCAGTGTTGTTTTTATGCATGAAAAACTGCATCCAAGGGGGCCATTATGAACCACAGCTCGCCTGAGTAAGCACAAGTGTGCGTCGGCTAGCAGAGTGGTGAAGGGACAGGACAGGAAAGGCGTAGCCTACTGTGATCCAGACAGAATGCTTCCATCTAAACCAGATCACACAAACCACAGACCTCTCAAACACACAGGAAGTTATATCACCAAGCCCCAACTGTCTCAGTTTTCGCAGCTCAACCACAGCTTCAGGGGACAGACCATTCGAGATATGATGCAGGATGGCTTCCACAGTGAGCCTGTGATAGCTAGGATAGCTTCTTAATGGAAATGAAACATCAGTCGTGTTTTATCAGCTGACTCCAACTATCCCAAATGTACAAACGGGTTTAACTTACATAAAACAGGGTTCAGTAGTTTGCTACCTAGCCGAGCTGCCTGATATTACAGAGGATCATTTTACCACTTTTTACATAAATCTAAAATGAAAATTGCCTTGTAGTGTTTCAGTAGTATCATTTCATAATGAAACACAGCTGGATCCATGAACCACTACAGTTATTGAATATGTTTTTCGTGACGAACATTTGGTCAACAAAACAACCCTGAAAATGTCGTCTAATAGTGTCTTTCAACAATCTTGAAATGAAATCCATGTGTTGAAGTTTTTGGTTTAAAGAAATCCTTTAAGTCACATTAATCATATGTTGATCTTTTGATCCATTTATCATTTCAGGGTTAGACTTTGATCAATTTAATACAGCTCTGAGTCACATGTGAAGAACAAATCCCTGAGGTACAACTTGTTCTCTCAGACAAGCTGAAGAACAGACCTGAAAATAAAACGGTATGCAAGTTTTGAGTCGTACAGTCATTATTAATTATAATCTAATATCTTTGTCATTAAATTTTGGGATCAAGCACTGAGTTTGATTAAAACTGCTTAACTTTTAAGAGCTGTCCTAATCTAAAAGGCACTTTTTGTATCACCTGACAGTCTGAACTGAACAGTTTCCGCATATTGATCGATCAAGAGTCTGATGTTACAACAATAACCAGCAAAGATAGTGTGTGAGGCAAAAGAGACAGGTGCATGCCAATGCTCTTAAAAAATAGGAAGTTAGTTATTCTGGTCTGGCAGCTTAAATAACAGTCAGCAGTCAGAGCTGTAGCAGTCGATGTCTCAGCTCATGGAAGCAGTTAAGATACTTTAAAACACTTGGCATTAAATTACCACAATTTGTGACAAAAATAGCACTCTTTCTTTGAGTAACTCAGATAACACGCACACACAGACATGATACACATATTTTTAGATTTAGTGCAAATTAAACTTTCCGAGCAGTGGCGGTCTCAGGTTGTCTGAGGGGCAAGATGCAAACCTGGTCAAGATTAAAATAGTTTTATTATGTGACACAGATTTAAGGACTTAAAGTATACCTTTTAAATATGACTACTTTTTTCTAGTACGTAGAGGGCCTATATGACACCGTATTTAGCTTTATTTTGCTTTGAAGGCTAGGATACTGGATCACATTTTATCCACTAGAAGGGCCCCTAGAGTGCAATAGGACTAAGACAAAGAAAATAGAAAGATGGACAAAAATAAGTAGTGTGATTGATTTTGACCCATAAAATATGAAATTCTGATAGCCAAAGTGAGTATTAGCATTCATTCGATATGTAAAAACACACTCTGCATCTCAAAATACTGCTGGACTGAACGCCAAGAAGCCAAATAAACACATGAAAAGGGACAGCAAATGTGAGGTAAACAGCAGCAGGGTCAACATGTGACACTGGGTGACAGTGGTAGTCTTTCTTCACATCTGATACTGCTGTTAACAGAGGCCTTTAAACTGGCCAAGTACTGACGTCAAAGCTGCTCTCTAGTGGTAGCATTGGAGAAGATGCGTGTCCCCTCTAATCAGGAAAACAATTGAACTCATAGTACTCAGGGGGATGGGAATTGCTGCAAGTAGTATGAGATAGGATTGATCGTGCTGAGGCCTGAGGCCAGTGCTCATTAGCTGGAAATGTCAAAGGTTGGCTCCAAATTGGGGTCAGTCGAAGTTCTTTGCACTGTAGGTTTTTATTTTTCTGTTATTGACTTCAATATCTTGAGCGCTGTTGTTGTGTTAGAGAAAATCCACAGCAACATCATGTAGACATGACCAGGGGAATTAAACCCACACCCACCTCAATTTGTCTCATCTGTCACAATTTAGCAAAACAACCAGCACATGAGCGGCTTCATGACGTGGTAAGCGTCTTACTGAGCTCCATCAATAAGAACAACACATCATGGAAAGTCTCTTTTATAGAGAAAAGCACACTCATTCAGGTGGTTCCCCGTCTCTCTGCCATGTGTCATCTCCTATATCTAGTCTCACAGGTGTATCGCTGCTCTGTGCAGAAGTGAATTCCCTCTATTGTGTCTCTCAGATCTCGAAGAAACCATCTGGCAGCTCCTGGAGTGTCAACAAGCTTGATTTTTGAAGTGTGTTTGAAAAGGAATTCCTGTATGAAAGTGCGGTTTTCTTGTGAAGGGCAAACTCACTTAGCTTATCTAGTGTTTCCCATTGCTGTTGACTTTTGTGCTTTATTGGATCACAGCTGCAAGGTGACTTTTTTTCTCGCTCCTATACACGGGGGCTTTCACTTCCAAGTTACTTCCTGGTACAGTATATTGTTAATAAAAACAGAAGAAGCTCATACTTGTAGGCTGATGTACAAGCACATGCTGCATTATCCTTATACAGGACTCTGAGGACTCCTCACAGCTTGAAGGTCACATGCTGTAATTCTCCAAAGCACTGAGCATTAAATAATAAACATACACTGTAAAAGCTGAGGTATAAGTACTCAAGTACTGTGCTTGAGTATAATTTTATGTTACTATCCTTCTACTCCACTGCATTTCTCAGGATTTTACAGAAAAAAATAATAAAGCTAAAATATCATATATCAAAACTGGAGGCAATGTTTGTGCAAAATGTGGCCCAGCAGATAATAAACTGAGATGAAAGGTCTTTAAACCGCTTCAGACCTGACTGGACAATGAATCAAGGGTGAATACAGCTTTGGAAATTTGAAAAACTTGAGGTTTTGAAAAATGTTATGTAATGTGGCTTTAAGAAACCACTCAATCAGAGCTATATCAATTATTATTTAAGGGTACCAATAAAGATGACACATCGACTGCTCAAATAAAAAAATAAAAAAGACAGAATGAAAATAAAACCAGAAATAGAACACCATAATTTATGGGAAATAAGATGGAAAATAAAATCCACTTGATAATAATAGTAAAAAAATAAGCTAAAAATAAAGATGAAGGGTAGATGAGTTCAACCATCGTTCAGGAGACAAACTGTTTTCCAGTTTTTATATTCTGGTGTTAAGTTTCTTTTTATCACTTCCTATAAACTAAGAAGATTTCCCACTAATGTCCATATCTCAAACCGACATTTCAACTCGGAAAACAACTGTTGGGTAATTCTTCTGGGTCTCTATTAGAGGAGTGAAACGTCATTCCCCAGTGTAACATTATTTGTGATCTAGACACAGAATTTGGGCAAATAGTATTTTAAGATAAAAGTCTTGACTAGAGCAGCTTCAAATTGTAAATCAAATGTTTGATTTGCAGATTGATGGAGTGACATAAAGGGCATTGGGGAGGCAAACTGTCTGACTATTAAACTAAGTCATACAGAAAGCACAATGGGAGGAACCACATCACGAAATACAGCTCCCAGGCTTCTCCCGCCCTCTATTTTTTCCTTTTCTCCCCCCTCTCTCTCTCTCTCTCTCTCCTCTCTCGCTCTACAGTCATCACCGTCGTGAGGTTTCCTCACCGCACGCGAGACATTGGCTCAGTGCCACTGGATGGTCATGGGGGAGTCGGGTGGGAGCCAGAGCTCACACCACATAATAACTGTCTGGCTGTAGCAGTTCCTCCTGTCACTCAAAGCGACTCGGAGAGCGAAGAAATGGAAAGGAATGGGGCATCGGATGAGTCAAAGTGAAGATGGGAAAAGCCCTGAAGAGTGCCATATTTGGTGACCCAGGGGGGATACAGACACACACACACACGCACACACACACTTGCATACATAAACAAATCAGCACAGATGTAGTATACTGTATATACACACAATCACAAAGCACACTATACCTGCTTGGCCTTGGACTTGCTGATTGTGTCTGAAATTGGCTTTTTCTTCTCCTTAACAGCACTTTTGGAGAATAGCTCCACAAATTCCTCAAAGTCTACTGTTGGTTCCTCGATTTTCTCCCACACCAGTGAGTCAATGGGTCTAAAGATAGGAGGAAAGGGAAATTATTTACAGAGCACATAGGCAAGCTTTGAACTGCCATGTAGTTTGAAAAATTACACCGAGGTCCACTTAAATAGTGTAATTCATGGTGTTATTAAAGGCATTTTTGACATTTCTAGATTGTATTGTACAGTTTTATGAGTACTCATATGCCATCTTTTGCAGAATAAAATGTTATTCACTTGTCATATCTGTCAGCAAATAAATTACATTTCCAAGTCCCTCACTTGTAAATCAACTAGTCTATTTCTAGACATAGGGTATAGAGTATTTAAGGCTTGGAAAAATCCAAGCCTTATTAAGGAAAGAAAACCTGGTTCAAGTCAATTCACTACTAACCGCAATGCCTGGACTGCATCACTTTCATTTTCCACAAGGTTAGCATCTCTATTGCCATCACAGTACGTGGTCGATCTTTATCTTAAGTGGACAGGCTTCCTCTCAATTCTCTACTGTTCAGGGAATACCTTCATGCAAATGATCCGCATCTATCTTCACTTCATGCAGCATATCCTTACTTTTTAGCATGCAGCTGTATGCGTGTCCAATAGAGTGGCTTCATTGGCTTGGGGGGTTCTATCAGAGCCTTGGCAGGGGCAGCTTCCTGGACCATCATGGAGGGCATGGGACCTGGTGGTGGTGGAGGCCCAAAGCCTGGGGGTGGGGGTGGAGGAGGGGGGCCCATTCCAGGCGGAGGAGGTGGTGGAGGAGGGCCCATGCCCGGTGGTGGAGGAGGTGGGGGTGGAGGTCCGAAACCAGGCAGGGGGGGAGGTGGTGGAGGTCCAAAACCAGGCAGGGGAGGAGGTGGTGGCGGTCCAAAACCTGGTGGTGGTGGTGGAGGAGGAGGGGGAGGGGGTGGTGGACAAGATCCAAGCCCAGGTAAGGGCGGGGGAGGCGGTGGTGGAGGTGGGGGCATACCTCCAGAGATTGGTGGTGGAGGTGGAGGGGGAGGTGGGGGCGGGGGAGCTGGATGGGTGCTGCCCTGTTGCCTCTGCTGGCACGTGCAGACAAAGCTCTCTGTAGATTTGGGGATGGAGGATGAAACAGAGGACGACACGCTGCCTGATCCTCCGTTGAAAGGCACGTCAAACTTAAACCCCTCCTCCACAGGCGAGGTCTGGACAGACACCTCCTGGCTCATCTTCCCCAGTCGTCCTCCTCTCATCTGTGAGGCCTTGTGGTGGGCAGCGCCCAGAGCTCCCATATTATCTAAGCTGCCCTTTGCCAAGGAGGCCTGCTGGCCCTGCAACACAGCAATCTTAATCCGAAGGTCATCAATGGTCCTCTCCAGCTGAGGGATGAGACAGCTTTCATCCTCTGAGGATGACTGACCTGACTTCAACCTGCTGGATTCTGTCTGTCAGCGAATGGAGAGAAAAAACAAACAAAGATTTTAACTGCATGCATCTGCATTTGGGTTCACAAATGGAAACTGGAGAAAAATAAAACCCATGAGTTTTTGCTTTGTGCCTTTCCTACATGAATCCTTCTTTAAAAGCAGGTTGTCAGGCCTATCTTGTGCTCTAAATATTGAGAAGCAGACATAAAATTTGCTGTTAAATCTTGGCCATGTTATCATTAAATAAATTACGCTGTACAAACAGTAAAAACAGCCACAACTGAGGGAGCCTAGTGACAGAGCTATGAGCTAGAGAAAGGTCAAAAAAGTCCATTATGTCTAGACTCCATCAGACCTCTGGCTCCAGACTGGTTACAGCAGGGATGAGGGGATACCGAGAGATTTGACCCCAGAGACAGTGAGTCTCGTTGGGCCTCACATGGGGAGGGTCTGTGTCTGCTAGTACACATTCCCCAGTTGTGGTCACATCGTTGAATCTTAAGGAGAATGATCACTCATCATGGCCTTCCTAATTTATTAACTCCTCTAGGAAACAGGGAGGTTCACAGTGATGATGAACAAGTCTCTTAAGACAAGCCTGACCTCTGGTGGCCAAAGAATGACTCACAGTTGAGGCATTTTGCTCATGCAGTTTATCCAGAGTAGGCGTGATGAGACAGAGGCGTACTGTATTCCTTTGTAACACTTTGACAGGTCACACAGGTCATGTTGTTTCAGATTTCATATCAAGATAATACACATCAAAAAAGGAAGAATATTTATATAAAAAAACATATATACAAGTCTCAAACTTAGGACAGCATCATCCACTATATTTGAGCTCTTTACTTAAAGCAGCTACAAGGAAAGATTCTAGTGTACAAAAGCTTTGTTTCATTCATTTCATAAGGGAATCTAACCAAATCCTTCCCGGTTGCAGGTATTACGAGAGTAACTATAGCCAGTCTTCTTGCTGATGGTCTTCTTTGTTTATGTAGGTCATATAAAGGCATCAGAATGAATCTGTCAGCCTGATTAAAAAATAACCTTCAAAACATACACAGTAGCACACAGCATGACTGAATATATCACTCAGAAGTAGTGTCTTGCACAAATATGCATTTAAGTAATGACAGTTTTGAATAAAGTGTTGTACTTTGCAAGAAACCTGTGAAGCCTGCAATTTGTGTGCATCTCCTTTTCCCATTTTAACACAAATGAAAAGATTCAGATGCAAACAACAATATTTGTTTTATATATTGAACCCCATTCTTGTACTAGGTTACTGGAAGGAAGAGGTTATGTTAGTAGTAAAACAAAAAAGGCCATAAAGCATTATGCATGGAGGGTAGACAGGGCAAACGCACTGTAAAATATTTATAGGCGAAGAGAGGATGTATCCAACCTGAGTGCGTAGAGCTCCTGGTGTCTTGGCTGATGATTGATGCAAAGGGGATCTTAAGCTTTGTTCCCTGCCTGTGAATCGTCCCCCATAGAGTTCCCACAGGTGGGAAGACACTGGCAGACCTACTGATGCCCAGGTGTACAGCTGCTCCTCCTGCACACAGTTTTGAAAACAAGCAAGTGCATATACTGTAAATGAGATCAGATGTTTACTCCCTCCAAGGACTACTGTATATATAGTAGCATACAGTGTGAATACATAGCAGGATGCACCATGATTAAAAGGTTGATAACATCCACCGGGCGTAGGACTCAAGCGGTTGCTCTTTCTGCAAGCTTCAAGCATGGAAACACTTGAGGATAATAAGCAACGGTAGAACCACAAAACATTTTTTCCCTAATAGCATAGCAAATGTATCACAGTCTAATAAAATAAACTGAAAGCATATTCTTGACCTCTAGTTTATTATGTATTATCTCAAAACATCCTATCATCGGGTGTCGGTTTGCTCAGTTGATAGAGCATCCGACCCATGTACAGGGACTCGGTCCTTGCTGCAGCGACCCAGGGTTCGAGTCCAACCTGCGGCCTTTTGCTGCGGGTCATTCCCCATCTCTCTCTCTCTCTCCACACACACATTCCTGTCACTCTTAAGCTGTCTCCAATAAAAGCCTGAAAAGGGCCAAAAAAAATCTAAAAACAAAACAAAAAAACACAAAGTTAAAGACACAATAATTAATGGGTAATACTTTGTGGGCTGAGATGGATTTCTGGCTTTTTAAAGTTAACCATCCTGCCTGTGTTTGTTTTTGTTTTGTTTTTTAAATAAAACCTCCCCTGTTCCATCATGAAACATGATGTCTCCACTTGACAGTGCTAAATGATCTGGAATAACTGTTGGATCTTATTTAGGAGCGTCAAAGGTAAGAGATAAAAACTGAGCCTGAGAACACACTGAAATAATCATTCCAGCAATCCTTTTCCCCGACTCCCTCTGTCTTCAAATGGCCCACTTCATAACCACGTGGACATTTTTACACAAAACTACATCTAAGATGGCTTGTTGTGCAACCACAAGGATTCTTAAATGTCAAAAAAGGTACCAAACCTCAACTGCAGGTAGGTTGTGTATGTGTGTCTGTTAGTCTCCATGGTAAATAAGAACACTAAGCTAAAATTGTTACATTAACATTGTTACAGTAACATTAGTTTTGTGTTGCAATATGGTCCCTGGTCGCGGTAAAAAAAACTGCTCAATCCTTTTAAGTAAGGCATGTCTCTAAAATAGTACCATTATTACTTTTCACAGTACTTATTTTACAGCCTCTAAAGACAATGCCAGACACTACGGAAGACACCCACAAAGATTGTATGGCTTATTCAGATGATTATGACTGTGCAACAGTAATCAAGTTATTAAAGAAAATGTAAAAAAAACTTCCTTCCCTTCCTTGGTGTTCCTAAATACCTTGGCGCTTTCAATTTTTCCACTGTAATCCCAAGTAATTATTTGCCAGGAAACGGGCATGTAGAGTTAAGGCCATGAAGAGACAAACTACATACCAATACACCACAGTGTAAAGAAAGTTACTATGCAGTTAGACCACATATCTGTTTATGTGTGCACAAATCATGAGTGAATATCAATGTCTCCCCGTTTTGAGAAAGTGTTTCTCTCAGGACAAACCCCATTAGCTGGATAATGGCAACTCGGTATACAGCCAGAAACACACACACACACACAAGATACAAAGCATACCAGATTAATGTAAGCCCATGCCACTTATTACTATTTATCCACTCAGCAATGTTTTGCCAAGTGTAATAAGGGATGACACTTGATTTATACAGAGTTCTTACATACTCATACTCCCCAAACCCCATTTTTGGGCTGAATGTAGCTGATGGTATAATTTTAGGCGGTATGCAGAACAAACAACAAACTACTCATACTGTTCACTGCACCAAAATACAGTTATGGAACTGGATACAATGCCATATTTAGGTAGCAAAGCAGAAGACAAACAGGAGATGAGAGATAAAGATGGAAATAGCACAAGGAGATGGTGAAGGAAGACAGAGGTGATGCAGTAAGCGATTCATTTCAAGATGGAATTTAGCTGTAAAAGGAAAAAGAATACTAAAAAGGATTTAAATGAAAAGGTTGCAGAAACAGACTGCGATGATTTGTTTTAAATGGGAGATTAGCTGTAAGATACGAAGCAATAACAGTGAGATCTGTAGTCGATGGGAAACAGCAAAGGTTGTTCTTAGTCAAGCTGTATAATGCAGGGCTCCAGGCAAAGCCAGAGACTGAAGTAGGCAGAGAGTGTGGACAAAAACAAAGGTGGGGGGGGATTCGAGTGCAATCCTGCCCAATCCTGACATGGTGAGCTTTTTGCTGGGGAAGAGCAGCCTGAGCCCAAGGCACGTGGAGCTGTTACATAACAAGGTCAGCAGATGGTCTATGCAAGCACAGATGTGTGTGCGCGCATTTGTGTGTGTGTGTGTGATTTCTATTAATCCAGCCATGCGAGCAAATGCCTGAACATGTAAGGGTGTCTCAGGCTGTCCTTTTGTGTATATGAGCGCACATGTGGCAGAGTTGTACATACAAAAATGAAGTGCTCTGCTTTTGTGGCCTGTTGTGAGTGCACACTATGCAAACATAATAAGTTGCGGTATTTGAGAGATTTGCATTTACAAACAAACAAAACAAAAACAGCTTGCATGCATGTTCTGGTGACTAACACTCCTTTTGTCTGTGTGTGTGTTAGAGTTATGCATACAGTACTGCACGGTTATGTGCATATAAGCACATACTGTACAATAAATGTACATGCATAGACTTACACTGCACACTGCGTATGCAGCTAGAGGCCAACACTAGTCAGTTCACATGCTTTGATATTCAACAGTCATAATAAAAAGACCAATTGTATGCGGTTGTGCTAGAAGCTCTGTGAGTCTCTGCGTGTGCTAACACATCGCAATGAGCTGAATATGAACATCAACATGCTAACATGGGTTTAATAACAATGCTAACCTGTCAATGTTCATCATCTATGCTTATCACATTAGAAAGTTTTTTACGAAAAACACAAAACACATGCTGAGACATGTCACATGTAGGATTTCTCCCATAGATTAGATAATTAATGTATGGAGTTTCCAGGACTATAAAGTGAAGTAGCTCATTTAATGGCCAGCAGGGGGCGACTCAACTAGCTGCAAAAAGTCTGATTGTATGTAAACTAAGAAGAAAATTAGCCTACTTTGCACTTGATTTATTACCTAAGTGAACATTTTCCTAACAAGTTTATGGTCTCAGTCGTGAGTTTCAAGTCTTCTCCAATGCAACGTGATTTTGAATATGATGGTCCTGTTTTAGAGTAAATACAGATGATAATGCAGGGTATGCTTTAGGCCATGACAACCTTGTGATCCAACCCTCCCCGGCTCCACCCTCCCATCCAAATATATGTCACTTCTAGCTTGAAAATAGGTGACGACCATAATACCAAACTTGAGGCTTAAAAACTGTAGGTCGCAAACCGAAGGGTGATGTTACAGTGGCTCTATGCACTATTTATTCTATGGAAATATAATTTATACATAATTTTCCACAGTTATATCTTTCACTCAGATCTACAGTATACCAACATGAAGGTCGGTTAGATGGATCCAACTAGAAGAGGAACTTGATATTCCTACAGTGGCTGAGTTGAACTGTGCGGGGGAATGTGACGCACATGGGATCACATCTGAGCAAAGCGTTACTGGAACGGAGAATTAAAGATTCATGAAGTCAACTTTCACATGGTTACCCCGTTTGCATGATCCACTGCTCTTCGGATAATGAAATGTCTCTGGGATGAATCACAGTGAGACAGCAATAAATATAGAAACAGACTGGAAAAGCTTTGCATGACTTTATACATCTTACATAAGCTGCTGACTGAAAATCGGTTTATGCTACATTCCTCAAGAATTTCATCTGATAAGGACATGCTCTCTTTTGCATACCAGCCCATGTTATAAAATGGTATGAAAAGGTAATGGGAGAAATGCAAATCATTACAACTTGATGGATTAATCAAATATTGAGCTATAGTGCTGCAGTTATTGCCTCCTAAAGTATGAAATTATGACATTCACTGTATTGTTAATGTTAAAATATATCTAACATATGTGTCCCCTTGAGTTAAAAATCAGTACTGTCTAAGAATGTCACCTACTCTACTCTCATCTGCTATAAATTGACTGTTTGGTCGGCAAAAACCTTGTCTAAGTTGGTTCAGCTTTGTGCTGAGCTGATGACATGCATGATGACAGTGAAGACAAAGGTCTTACATTAAAGACTGCTGAGAGAGTGCTGTCACCATGGAGCTCTGCGGTGCCATCACTGAAGGGGTTCAACAGACCCTGGACCAACATTCGGTGACACAATTCCTTCACGTCTTCTTCTGTAGACCCATTTCCAGGATGCATAAGCAGCCAGTCCAACAGAGTGCGACCTGAGAACAGAAAGGTGCCAAAATGTAGCTGGCCTGGAGAATACAGAGCTCTATTACCTATGCTGGAGAAGCATGCTGCAATGAATAAATCTTAATAATGGACTCTTATTATTTATTTTTGGGATCCAAAGTGTACAAGATGGCATCCTTGTGTTATTCTGAGCAAAGAGTTGAAATCAGATGTCTCAGTTTCAGATGTGATAATTAAACACCTACATGTGCAAACTCTGCTCACACCATTTTACATGTGGGTGACAAGAGAGACGGTGTTGATTGTGCAGTGCAAAAAACAAATGTTAAATGATATTCAAGATGCAAATTATTAGTACTTTTGATAATATCACCGTTTTTAAACTATTATTTTGGTTTTAAAGCAGCAATGGATGAACTTGATGTGACTGAAACGTGTGTTCTTGGTGTCAAAACGAGAGAAAACACATGGCTAACCTCGTGGTGTTGATGCAGGGTTTAACATAATAAACTGAAGAAAGAAGATCGTCTCTTTTAATTGTAATCTGGCAAAAAATAAAGACTTTCTTTGCCAGGTAACCCGACTATGATGGAAAAGGGAGTTTGAGCTATGACAAATATGAAAGAAATATGTTCTAATATCAAATCCCTGAGCAGGTCCAGATAAGGAAGAATCCTGTTTCTTGATGATGGCAGGGGAAGATGTAAGCATTAATGGTTAGGAAAAATACTGACGATGTGACAGACAGAGGACGTGGACATGGAGCCTGAAAGAAAACACAGCTCTGTTACTTCAGAAAGTCCAGCCATGACACATTGTGCAGTCAGCTGTTAATCTTGTTTGACGGGGTTGATGTTTTTTTAAACCATGTGATTCAGAGGACATCACTAAATTAATTAACACAGTCTTATGACTCATGGCCCTGTGGACATTGATTTGAGTACTTTGGATTAGAGTTTGACAAACACTAATGTAGACTAATGCTGAAAATTATTTGCGTTTCATAAACTGTGTGACATAATTCACAAGAACAGGCGTAATCTTCAAGACATAGACCAACTTAACTAAGTCTTACAATTCAAATCCAGCATTAAATTAGTTCAGTTTAGGTTGAATTCAGAATCCTCAGGGAATGTGTAATCAGTTACTTGACAATTAAATCATCTTTTTTCTACCTTATTTTCCACTCCCTCCTAAGACCAAGAGCTCGATGTGACCTGGAAAACTTGCTGAACTGATCGGTGTCACATGCAGTGCTTGAATTAGTCTTTGTGAATAAAAACAGGACAGCGTATGTCCTACGATTATGAAATGCCAGATAGGCCAAATATAAATAGGGATTTGAGATACAATGTACCTCTATTGTTTGGAGAGAGTAAATTCACCTGATGAAATGGGAATGACCTATTTTTGTCATGTAGAAAAACTGTCACTTTGGTTTAGCATCCACAACTGTGCGCTCTTCGTATGTGTGTATGTGTGTGTGTTTTTTTGTCTGGAATCAGAGGATGGCATCGCCTTGGGTCTATGGCGGTGTTGTCATTTGGCTGTCTGATTTATGAGTTCAGCCACAGACAGTGGAGAGCAGCTGAGCTCTTGAAAGGCACCACAACAGAAAGGAGGACAGAGCAGCATTGTTTTATTAGAAGGAGGTATTTGTTCTAAAGACACTTCTCAATAAAGGACCCCTACTGTTTCATCATAATTTTCACAAGCTATTGTACTTTTAAATCGTAACTTCAGTATTCCCACTGTGATAATTTGTAAGTCATTAGAATTTAAATCACTAGGCAATTACCATAATCATTTCACAATACCATTGCATAATAACATAATCTTGAATGAGGACAAGGCTTAGAGCCAGACAAATAGAAGTCACATCCAGCCCATTGGGATTCCCAGCAACAATAGAAATAAATGGTTAACAGACTAAGATATTTTAATGAAAGGACCCTTTTTTTCTCTGGTATGTTGTTTGGTCAGGAGAAGGTCGCTTCTGTGAGAGCAAAGGAGCCAAAATAACAAGATTCACAAGACTTACCCTTTAATATAGTACATTTAAAAGAATAAGTCTGGGGATATTCTATGTTTTTCTCACTGTCAGATCCCATGACAAGACCAAAACAGATATTTTCTTGGTTTGCATAAACTAAAGAATATAGGTCTTTCCTCTGTGTCATTGTCTGTGTCAAAAAACTTGAACAAACATATAAATTAACCAAACCGTTTCACTGGGTGACATGTTCTTTTATCACTATGAATGTGAGAACTGTTGATCATTTTTATGTATTTTTTTCACAAGCAGTGGCTGCCACAAATGCTCCATTAATATTTGCTGAAAGCTAGAGCGCCCAGCTGAAACGGCTTAACATTTTTGTAGCGAGACTACATATTTGTGACATTTTTTAATTAGATTTATGAATGAACAATTTGGCTCGGAGCTGAGTTTCACAGACTGGGGAAGAAAATATTGAAATGGGACTAACATAGCCAGTCTTCTTCATTCATTGCTTCCTCTGAGTCTGTAGATCACATGGTTTCTGTCCATTCACATGTTCTCACATCACTGGAGCAAGATTTATGAGGTTACTCCCTCATGGGTTCACACCATGCAATCAAGAAACCTCAAAATACCTCTGCTTTGATGTTGATATCAATATCGAACCACTATTACAGGCATCATTATGTCACCCAGTATCAGTGCAATGATGGCTAAGATGTGGGGTTATGTTGTGGGGTGTGGGGTTATAGATTAGGGGTTATTTTTTATCATATATTAGGATATCAGAGAGCCAATCTACACCAAAAGTCAAATCTGCTTTATATGTGGCAGCATTTCAGCTAACTGTGTTATATGTGACTCACCAGAGAAGACATCCAGGTAGGGCACTGTGGTAGTGGAGGTCTGCCGTGCATAGTGTGCTCTCCTGGAGCCTAGTGTCCAGTAAGTCCCCCCTGTATAACTCTTTTCTGGTGTTTCCTGCTCTGGGTCTTTTGCCCCGCCACCATGCCTTCCTCGGAGCTTATCCAACTCTGTAGACCAGTCTTCAGATACATTTATGGGTCCAGCAATGGAGCAGGACCTCTGTTTGTGCCTCTTAAACCCCTTGACCCTAGTGGGTTCTACCGTGGGTTCTTTTCTGGGCACATGGGGGCTGGTAATGGGGGAGCTGACTGGAGAGGTTAGCTGCCTGGTGGTGGTCTTAACATAGGAGGGGTGGACTGGAGGGTAGAGTTTGACAGTCGAGGGGGAGGTGGAGGATGTACGTCTAGACTGTGAAACATAGGGGTCTGTTGTTAATTGGCTAATAGACAAACTACTCTTCCTCCTTCTCAGCGACAAGAAGTCCCATGTCCTGGTTTCCTCTTCCCCCTCTCTCTCCATGGACAGGTCCATGCTGCTTGCACTCCTGTGAGACCCCATTGGCCCTGGCCCTGCCACTGTGGACTCCAAGCATACAGATGACACACTTGTGTGTTCGGTCTGCGCAGCCAGATTATCTTGACCATGCTGTTGGTGTAGTGGACTCTCCAGGTCATCATGTGGCTCCTCAGCACTCTCATATGATGTGGTGGTAGTCGTCGTGTCAGGGAAACTATATGTGCTGTTGGTGTTTGGAAAAATGCTGCCGCTGCTTCTCTCTGTGTCTGGGGCTGAAGATGGTGGACCACTCTCACTCAAAGACCCTGGACCAGAGGAATTTCTTGATATGGGTATAGTTTCGAAATCCAGTTTCTGACACGCTCTGCTTACTCCTTGAGGTAGACATTCACTACCACCTGGAGGAGAGAAAACATTCTTATCCAGATCAAATAGCTGGTCAGGGTCTTTATTCTCTTCAGAGGTTGACTGTTCAGACAAGTGGCCAGCCACCATTTCCAGTACTCTATCACTGGCCACATGATGGTCTCTTAAGACCTGCTGGATGTCAGAAAGCAGGTCTTCATTTTCAGCTGCTGCGGAATGATAGCTGTAGAGATCAGCATCCGACCCTGAGCTTGTCTTCCGGCCAGTTTCATCCACCACAGACCGATGACTGTTTGCGGTCAAGCGGCTTAGATCTTCACCGATATCTGATGGCATGCCCGTTTCATTAGCCGACAAGCTTGCCTCTGCACCAGACTTGAGTTCTGCTTTGTCAAAGCATGCTGACCTGTCATCTTCCAACATGTCATCCTTAGGCAACCCTTTAGCTTTTGATAAACTCTTCCTGATCTTCATGCCAGAAAACACAGAACCCTTTGAATCTGACTTAGGTTTCTTCTTACTAGTACTTTCGCCACCTCCTTTACTTATCTTATTATTGGACTTTTTAGATTTTTTGTCCACTTCCCTCTCATCAGCATCACCATCACAGGAACCATCCCCTGCTGTTCCACCACTTCCTCCTCCTTTCTTCTGCTTTGTTTCCTGGTTCCCCATGTTCCTGAGCAGTCGGACACCCTTGGCTAACAGGCCATGCTGCTGGGATCGAGGCTGGGCATGCTGGCCTTCTTCCTGTGCTGCTACTGATGCTGGTCCTCTGTTGGTTAGAGCCCTTTCAGAGTTGCCTAATCCCTCCTGTCTGCCCACCACAGTTAAAGGCAGCTGTGAGAATGATGCTGCCTCCCCCCGCACCGCTGATGCTGATGATGAAAGGAGGAGGAGACTGGCACTGACAGCCGCGGGCTCACTACCACTCACTCCTCGCTCTACCCCCCTCCCCTGCACAGTCTCTCTGACTCTCTGATCCTTCCTCTCTTTTTGCCCCTCCTTTCCATCCCCATCTGCTCCTGCATGCTCTGCTGTCTTGCATAATGGGCTGCTGGTCGAGCGAGCAATGCGCCTATGCTCCGGAGTGCGCTGCCCTTGTCCATCTTCTTCTGAGGGGGGAAGAAACTGCCTAGGATGCTGCTGCTCTAAAATGCACTGTTGTTGCTGGTGTTGTTGATTAAGCAGTGAGTGCTGTTGTTTACGGAGGATGTTGGTAACGCTGCTCTTCCTCCTGCCTTTGAAAGTGCTAGTGAAGAAACTCTCTTTCAGAAAGGGCACTTGGGTCTCCACTGTCTTAATAGACTGCATCCTGACCACTGAGGCTTCATCCAAAGGGGGAATGATCTAGGCAGGCTGAAGTGAAAAGAACAAGTTTAAACTACAGTGATTTATTTAATATTCAAGCCTAGCTTCACAACAGCAGAGAATGGGCAATCTGTTCTAAATGGAGTCATGAGGTAAAAGGTGAACATAAGGGCAAGCTGACAAAACAAATCTTGTCTACTGTTGCCATGCCATGTGTATATTGTTTTTTTACATAGTGATCATACTATCGTTTCAATTTCCAATGTTTTTTTGCACTTTGTTAGTGAATTATAGTCTGTTACTTGTAGAGATGTTTTGATTTCCCAGAAACAAATATCTGGATTGATTAAGGTAAAACTAGACTGAGATCCATGTGACACACAGAAAAAAAAAAAAAAAGGCAGCAAGAAAATAAATCCGATGGTTGCTGGTTTTCTTCATGTGCTTTGATAAAACTGGGTATTGGTGGGTGTGGGAGAGCTGATGGGCTCTGGGAACTTGATGGATTTTATAAATTTAAAACAACAATCGATTAGTCCAGAAAATATTGGGAGATTAATCCACAATAAAAACAAAAGTTAGTTTCAGCCCTTAACGTAATTATATAACAAATATGAGAAACATGATGATTGTACTAAATGTGTCTCATGTTAAATTGAGAACCGTTCAAACTGCCATTTACTGATAAAATGTTCTCAGATGATACATAGTGTTTACAGTTAAAGACACAGCACAGTACTTCATTACAGTAATTTCATTTACAGATATCTCTTAGAGCTAATGGTGAACATTTCTTTGGGCCTGCGGACCGATCAATGGTATGATCAGTGTGGTACAGTCAAAGTGCGAGTCATTTAACGCTAATTATAAAAGATAGCATTTCTTATTTAAGAGTTTAAAGTAAGTGATTTAAACTAAATGCAAATTAGGTGAGTGAAACAAATCACACACAGATGATTAAATGACATACACATTCTTGAAATGAATCCTAATCCTAATTAATCCTAATAAAAAAAAACAACCCAAAAACAAATGATCAACTCACATAAAAGTTTCAGTTTGTTCAAGCACCTAAATAATACTTCAGCATTTTAGAACGTTCTTAAAAAAACAACACACATTATATCATCAACATGAGTCAAATTTGCAACATTTGTTGTCACATTTAACAATATATAAAATAAGGGGGAAAAAAACTGTATAAGCCTCTTTGTAAAATAGTTTAACGTATATTATAAATGACAATGTACTTGCCTGACTGGTGGATTCTCCTCAGTGGATCAGCACTGACTGAAGAAAACAACACAAATGGGTGTTTGTCTTCGCCTATGAGCCGCTCCTTAGCCATGGGTCACATGAAGTTGGTATTTTCCTCATCACATGCCTGCTTTCTTTGGCCATCTCCCATTAGCACTGTCTGAGACTCCCCTCACTAACTTCATTAGGCTTCATCATGGGGACACACAGAACTGTGCAATTGTCAAAGGCCGCTCTTGTGTGTTTACTCGGCGTCTGGTTCAGTTAAAACACTCAGTGCTAATGTTTTGTCAGATGGTGATGAAGAAATCATTTTTAAACAGAACATTTGAACAAAGACTGCCCTCCACACATGACATCAAATCAATCAGTACTTTCCACTTTTGCCTTGCAGCTCTCTGCTGCCACTTTTAAGTCCACCCCTTCAATCAAGAAATGCATTTCAGCTGTGTGCTCCTAACCTTAGCAGACATGTCAGACATGTCAGTGACCTTGATTACTAGTTTAAACACCTACAGGTTTCGAAGGGAGTGGGTATAGCATAATTACAAAGAGTGCATTTAACTTATAGAGGGATAAAGAAAAAACAATAATTCTACAAACTGGAAAATAATAGCACTTTTTCCTAAAAAAAGTAAGTTCTAACACAGATGTAAGTGTGAAAGAGCAGGTAGACCTGAAAATATCACCATCACAAAGAGTATAAGAGTTATGGTAATAGAGTATAAATTGGGGTCATAATGATATGGATATGTTGTGGAAACGGGGTGTGTGTGTGCATATTGTCATATGTTTGCATTTCATAATGCACCAAACATTTACAATAGGTGACAAATCAGGACGGCAGGCAGGTCAGTTTAGCACCCGGACTGATTTACTCCAGAGCCATGACTTGTTCCTCATCCCTATAGGAGACGTCATCTACTTTGCAGTATATGTTATATACTTCAACTTTAATGGAGCCTTCACAAATCTGATTACCCATCATGTCAAGTGCACTAATACACCCCGATGTCATGATGGATGCTGGCTTTTGAACTGTGTGCTGATAATAAGGCAGCTGGTCCCTCTCCTCTTTATCCCAAAGGATGCAGCGTTCATGGTTTCCAGGCAGAATTTTAAATTTGGTCTTGTCAGACCACAGGACAGTTTTCCATCTCACCTCACTCCATCTTAAATCAGTTGACTGAACTTGAATAAATGTGTTTTACTTAAAATTATTCAATTCTATGATTATTATTTTTTTTATCGATGGGAACCCCCGGATATTTTGAGTTGTATATACTGAAAATATTCAAGTAGGCTATATCAATAATCATACCTCTACCTTTGAGTTTATAAACTCAAAAAAATGTGACGATTGTCTCACTTTGAGTAATACTTACATGTTCGGGTTTAAAGTGTGTACTACTACAGAAACATGATCTAACAAGACCTAAACAACATAAAAGGTTCATTCCAAGGTAGTGTTTCTCAACCTTTTAATACTGTGTACCACTTCAGAACATATTCATTCAAATTAAGCAGCGGCTGACCCTGTTCCACTATGGGTTGTTTACATGGGATGCAGGTTCATTCTTATTAAGAAGATGAATTACTGTTGACTGTTGAATCCTGAACAGAACCAGTTCAAGAATCAGCATCCATGATGGTATGGGGGTGTGTTAGTGCACATGACATGATGGGTAACCTGCACATTTGTGAAGGCTCCATTAAAAGTGAACAATATATACACATTTTGGAGCAACATATACTGCCAAGTAGATGACGTCTCTTTCAGCAAGTCATGGCTCTGGATTAAATCAGTCCGGGTGCTAAACTGACCTACTTGCAGTTGTGATTCGTCACCTACTATTACATTATGAAATGCAAAAATATGACATAGGAGACCCCGAACTGTTGAGCAGCAAGTATTTCACTTCTCCTACAATAGGTCCTGACAATGGCAGACCCTCCAAAAGCCTATTTGTGGTAATCCTGCTATAACTCAATGACTGTACACCTAACACTCTCTAACCTGTAACCTATGTGTGTGCGTTCTAATGGAACTTCTCCTGAACTTATCTTTATGACCCCAATTTAACCCCTCATCAGGTCAAAGGTCAAAGTCGTAAAACTGTCACACTCAGTTTGTCGAGAAGTGTGGATCTCTCTCACAGTGAACCCTCCCCTGGGTAAATAAAAGTAAATATATATTAAAATATAAAGAAAAATAACAAAATCATGACTGCGACAAATAATTTCTGTCAAAAAGTTTTTTTTTATTGACTTAAAATATGAGTATGATTGGCAAACTTGAAATGTAACAAAATGTTTGTGTTTACCATTTTGGTAGTTTACATTCCCAATATTTAATAAGTACAAAAATCTCTTTGATGAAGAACGTGTTATGTCACTGGAGAACATTGTGTTAGAATATAAAAATATCCACTGTTGACAGGCATGGGATATTTTTTTAACAAATCTCTTTTGCATACAGCACAGGTCTTACCATTATGTGTGGCCATGACATTCAACATTGTATCCAATGATCCAATCTAGTCATTCTTCAGTATGCCAGTTGTCATAATACAGTTTATCATTGACCTTCAATACCTTTTGCACAATATTCAAGATTTGGGTGCAACAACAAAAAACAACTACTTAAGATAAGAATAACATAGTGTGCATTAGAAATAAAATAAAATAAATTCTTGCCTTAGTTGACATCTTTGACATCAGCCCACTTTCTGTATAGAAAAACCTGATGTACTGTAGACCAATACAGCTATTGATTCAATTTATAAATCAATTACTGTCTGTCTAAATAATATTTTTAAAGAAGAAAAACTTCACCCATAAATAATATGAAATTAATCAAAAAATATGGTTATAACAGAATGTTTAAATAATGTACCTTCAATGATTGTGGTAATTGTTTGTTTTCATATTGGTAGAATAAGATTTTGATACATCACTGAAGAAGATGAACTGACAGTGAATCAGCCTGGACAACATGTTTTTCTCGAGCCACTAGAGGTTGCCATTGCTCTACCATATCAAAGATAGAGTGACCTTTTACAAAGAGTTCCTTACATGTATCATTTAGTAGAAATTTAAAAGAGAGTGTAAAATCAAAACACACATCTTTATAAATGGAAAATCTTTGTGTTTGTAATCAACCACTGTGTATCAAGTCAGAAATATTCAAAGGTACACAAACAGAATATCATCATTGTATAATCATTACTCTTGACAGAGAACGGCAAGTACATAAAACACAACCAATGTACTTATTGTCTCCACCATAAAAACCACAACAATCACATTGAACACAACAGCAGTTCACTGGCTGTGGTGCCACACAGAATAATCACAATTCAGTTCATCAAAAGAATCATTTTCAGACTGGCTCAAAATCTCAGGAATATCTAGAAAACCAAAGATGAATATCACAAAAATAACATATCTCCGTTGACTGAAAGTAAGGACACAATTTAAGAACTTTTTTATATTCCATCAGACACAGGAAAGCTGTATATCCATGTAGAAAGGCAATGTACAGACGTTCTGATAAAAGCCATGCCAGTTAAGAGAATAGCATGTCAAATCAGTACAATGTGTGAACACAAACTAGTTTTTGTCTTGGCTCTCGGTGACGTATTACAGATACGTGGTTTTGTTTGAAATACAAAACCACTCTGCTCGTTACAGATCTAGCTACCCACAGAGAGAAATGATAAGAAATGTGAATCCCCAACCCTGTGACAAAGATATCCTTTCCCCTTGTGTCAATTGCACTTCAATAATTCACCTGCAATACATTTTAAAGCCCTTTACAACTATGTTCCACTCAATTCATTTGCTCTCAGCTGTACTAGTGTAAAATGGTAAACAGTCCGTGGACAGAAGGTAAGCTTTCATCTGGATCTCACCTCTTCTAGAACCATTTGTGCATACACACAGCTTGGCTAAATGGATGCACCAACACAAACACATACCTCAAGACAACCACACAGGATTGCTGTGCTTGACATGTCAGCAGAGAAACACATTAGGGATCTCTAGGCAAAGGTACTCCACAGAAACAACTACATGGATGCCTCTTCCTTTTTTTGTCCTATGTTAAATCTTTCAATTCCCTGTTTCAACCATCCAAACTTCACTTTACGTGGACTCCCTAGGAATCCTCCTGTGGAAGACCACTGACTGTCTCTGCTGGAACTGCTGCTTTCTTCGTTTTTTCTGGTCCCAGCGACACAGCAGTATCATCTTAAAGGTTGTACGGAAAGTCTTGTTGCACAGAGCATAGCACATGGGGTTGACTGTACTGTTGACGTAGCACAGCCAGTACCCAACTGCCCACAAGGCAGGCGGGATACACTCTTTACAGAAGGTATTAATCAACACCATGATGTTGTAAGGTGTCCATGTGATGATGAAAGCAAAAAGGATGGCACTGAGAGTCTGGGCTGCCTTCTTCTCCTTCACTAAGGACATGCGTTTCCTCTTGGTGATCTGAGTTCGAGCTCGGCTTGCAAAACGCTTTGCCAGAGCTGCCTCTTTGAAGGACATTGGCACAGATGGGGATTTAATGGTAGTGCTGGTGGGAGTACTGTTGATGGCAGTGGTAGTAGCTGTTGGGGGATCATCTGTAGAGACTTGATTAGAGGTAGCCTGAATGGTAGGCATTGATTGAATCTTGCGTGAGCAGAAGCGTTGGTGGTAGCTATTTTCTGAACTGTTTGCTTCATCAGGAGTAGTGGTGGCAGTGGTGTTGGTGGTGAGTGTTGAGAGGCTGTCTCGGTTATACTCTGCTCCCCTAAGGGGATCCTCCTCTGAGGCTGCATCTAGATCCTCACATGAGGTGAGTTGGGAGTTGACAGCAGCCTTTATACCAGGGAGGCTGAGAACAATAGAGAAAATAGCATGACTCTGTGAAATCATTTCTCTGCCCCCACAGTCCTCATCTTCTGAAGACCCAGAGTGGTCCAACGAGGCCGCAGCATCATTGTTGTTCCAGCTGTCACTGCTGCTCTGGTCTGGATCACCGTCACCCTGCCGGCTACTACCAGGTCTCCAAGAACGAACTCCAGGCCAGCAGTGAAAGCGGCCAACCAGCTCCCGACAGGTGCTCTTTCTTTGGGACAACCTGGTAAGCTCGTAGCTGCTGCAACTCCTAGAACTTCCTGTCTGATGGACAAAACGGGCTCTCTCACCCTCATCATTCCCACTTCTTCCTCCTATCCCTCCACGACCCCCTGAACCCTGCAACCCAGCTAACTCCTTTGAACGGTTCTGGGTCTCCTTGTAAATGCGCCAGTAGAGTACACTCATTATCGTCACAGGCAGGTAGAAAGCCGCCATGGCTGTGCCGAAGGTTATAATGGGCTGTGAGAGGAACTGAATGTAGCATTGATCTGGCGGTACTGTCCTTTTACCCTCAAAATACTGCCATAGTAGGATGGCTGGGGCCCAGAGAACAAGAGAAACAGACCAGGCTAGCCCGATCATGATCCCAGCTCGCTTTGTTGTCCGTTTGGCCCGGTAGGTCAAGGGCCTGGTAATTGAAAAATAGCGGTCAAAGCTGATAACCAGTAGGTTCATGACTGATGCATTGCTGGCCACATAGTCTATCGCCAACCATAGGTCACAGGCCCAGTTGCCCATGGCCCAGTAGCCCATCACAAGATAAGCTGTGTAGAGGTTCATCGAAATGACCCCTATGATGAGATCAGCCACAGCCAAACTCAGCAGGAAGTAGTTATTGACTGTCTTTAGCTGGCGATTAACCTTGAAGGATACCACTACCAGGATGTTGCCAATGATGGTGATCAGTGACAGCATTCCTGTGAGCAAGACAATGATAACAACCTGCCACACAGGGTGGCCACCCAAGGGATCGAGGGCTGCAGTACCGTTCCCATTTAGGGATTCGGGGGTAAGGTTTGAGAATTTGCTGGTGGAAGAGGAATTATCATCCAGGGTATTCACATAAGAAGCCAACCAGGAGGCTCCTCCATTTCCTCCTTGGTGGAGAGCATTGGACTGTGGGTAGGCTCCAGCTGCTGGGGTTGAGGTGTTGGCAGTCAGGAAGAGACCAGGGTCTGTGCTGTTTGAGCTCATTGTTATGTCCTGGCATATTCTAAAGAAAGACAGAAGGAAAGAAAAGGGAGGAGGGAAGGGACAGGGGAAGGAGTGTAAGAGGGACTTGGCACAGAAGGAGAAGGAGGAAGGGGGATAGAGTGACAAAGAGGATGAAATGGAGAAAGGACACATGAGTATCTGGCATTCCTATTTACATCCAGTAGGTGAGGCTATAATCCTATTCTAGCAAGCTGGGTGTCTAAAAGGCTATTTTGTGTATCCTGTTAAACAATCACTCATAACTTCATTGTAGATAATCTGTATGCACACTGTAAATGCATCGCATATATTACATTACAACTTGACATTTGAATTAACAAGGCTCGACAACACTTTAACTGAGAGAGAATGACTGCAATCAACACCTGTTTCTTATGACACCCAGCAAATTGAAAATACATTTCATTTATACACAGGTAAGTGTTGGCATCTTGTATAACATTCGGCTTTAGACAGGGGTGGTTTGCTCCTGTCCGATCAGGTGTGGAGGTGGCACAGTGATGCTGGTGAGCTTTATTCAAAATTTAGCTCCGGTGTCTGGTAGAAGCTCTGGTGTCTGTCTGTCTGTCAGTCTGTCAGTCAAACAGATACAGAGTGAAATCGTTTTCCAGTTATATGTTTTATGGTTTCCACTAAAACACTGTTGATTGATTTTTCTAAAATATGAACATGACAGGGAACAGCAGCTACCTGTTCTTACCAAGCCAAAGGCTAAAAGGAGTTGCTGACAGTGTTCCTGGCTCCAGTTATAACATTATGTAGACATCATCCTAAGTATAGGCTTGCAGTAAGCACAAAGAATGGGGAACAAAGCAAAGATAAATTTACTGAGAAAGCACATTTGGTGTCAATTTGATGATGCAAATTCCTAGTGGTGGTTAATTTGTCACCAGATTTTATCAAGTTTTATCAGGAGGTTTCTAAGAAAAATGAGGTTGATGACAAAATTAAGGGCAGAGAAAACTATGCAGAGACCAAAACGAATGGTAAAACAGAAAGAAAATAGCACAGCAAGAGCTATTAGCAGCATGAGTATGAAGAGTGAGAAGTGTATTAAGTGTTGTTTGTTATTTGATCATTCGTAATAGAAATGCAAACAATACACAGAAGATCCTGCTGTTTTAGTCAAAGCTGTTCTTGGTAATTGGATAATAAGATGAGGATCTGCCATTTTGTAAAGCAGCATGTCCTATTGTGTCCAATTCAAGATTTGGCTGTGCAATCATTTGTAATTACCATGGTCTTTTGCATTTAAAGTTGTGCAAGTATGTGTGTGGAAAACAAATCAGATATGCTTGACAACAAATATAGTCTCAGTTTTTTGTCCCAGTAAATAAAAAAGTGCACTATAACTATATGCCTCTACAATTAACAAGTTAGCTTAGTTAATTACATTCTCATACCACAAATAAAAATGTGTGTTTGTTAAGGTGCACTACTTTATTAAAATCTGGTTTTAATGAATACTAAATCATGGTGGATATTCTAAAAATGTATCACTGTTAGGTAATACTTTCAGATATGACAAAACTGCTGCCTTTTGTGATCTGAAAACTGTAGCAGTTAATACCCAAGTTTCATTTTAAAACATCTTCTGTGTTCTTTTATTGTGAAAATCACGAGTGTGGTGTCCTTCCACTGCCGCTGACAATTTAAACCTGATAATAACCTGAGACAGCTTGTGTGAAAGGAACAAACATTGACCTGTTACCCAAGTAACACCAGCAAGAACATCTAACTCCTCCTCTAACCCATCCAAACACGCACACACGTACCATTTACACAAATCGACCAACAAATACACAAAAGCACAACCATAGCCGTCTTGAATAAAACCACAATCACACACACAACATTTCATCCCACAGGCAAAGGTGTTTGAAGCTGAATGCTGCACCTGTGCCTTGACAAAATCTCAGACCTCCCACAGTGCCGTTAAAGAACCCCAGTAGCCAGCAGCAACTGACAGCCGTTGTGACACTGAGCCCCATACTGCTGCTATCATTATCAGGAGGCTCCATGCTATCCCCACTGTGGACACGTATCACTGCACCCATGCACATGCAGGAGAGTATGCTCTCACATTTCACGTACATACTGTTTATGTTACAGGCATGAACAGATACATAAACATGCATCCCACACGCATGACAAAACACAAGTTCAGAATTGTATCTACACTAAATTTAAGTATGCGATTAACAAAACCAGATATAGATGGATACAAATGACAAATTCAGCAATTCAAAACTCAGAATAAAACAACAGAAACAATTGTCATGAACTGCAACATTTAAAAAAACAGCCTATGAAGAAACCACAGTCTACTTTTAACTTTTCCCAAAGCCAAATTCTGCTGAACATGTGAGACAGCAATTTGTTGCTAATGAGTGTTAAACATCTTTTAATTGGCTTACAAGGGCAAAATGTGCCCATGTGAAGATAAAGGTTTTAACAGCAGGGGAATTGGTCTTTAATCTACTACCCTGACTTGCTGTAATATAAAACAGAAAACAAATAATAACATTATAAAAAAGGAGAATCAAACAACTGTGCCATAAAGTCCTGGGGAATAGGAAGCTTACAGAACAGGGAAGAAAAAAATAGATACTGAGACCAGATATCAAATGTGGGATTTCTTGCCTCACGTGATAATTCAGTGTTGGCACAGTTGAGTCATGAAATCCCTGAAATTGAGAGATATACAGTGTAGAGCACATAATAACAAAATAATAGCAGACACACTGATTATGAAAAAGACGCCATTTTTATGCTGTCAAATATACAGTATATACAGTATATATGTCTATATACTGTACTATTTATTCATTGTTGTTGCTTCATGTTGTAATGGTCAACTACCATAAGTCCCCTGGGTTCAGAAACTAGCTGCACAACAGAGGACTAGTGTTTTTTTTAAATTGTTTGTTTCCCCTGAAAACCTAACTGATCAAGACTATATGCAGCACATGAACCTCTTCTTCCAACATGGGTAAGCTATCTAGACCTTTGACAGCCAGCTGCTATTACTGTGAAGCCATTATAGTGTCTATCTCTTTCTCGATGCCTACGTTAAGCCCTATATCTTAAGTTTGACTCCCAGGCACGTAGGTGGGCAAGGTACACAGAGAGATCGATACTCGTTTACGCTGTTGAAACACATCGTGTTCTCTGACATTTTGAGGCATTTGTCCCAACAGGATTGGGCAGCGCATTCCAAGTTGGCTCCAAGGATCCATCTAAATGATTGGGTGACTAATACATGGCCGTTCCAGGTTTCTATTTTCGGCAACCAATCTAGGAGAGCAGTGTTATGGGCAGATGATGTCCAGCAAGGATGAGTCATGTTTTCAAGTACTTTTTAATAAAGGTTAAAGCTCTTATAATTTGAATGTTGGTCACTTTGGCTTGAGTGCCACAGTGTATTCAGTTAAAGGGATGTCATTCTACAAATAAGATTTTTACATAGGTACGGGTATAAAGGTTTAACCAATAGTTTATGTGTTTGCCTTGTCTAAAACTTTACAACCTGGTCTTCTATTGCTATGTAATGCACACTTTTGTACTAGAGCCAAGTGCAAAGATACATCTGGGAGCATACAATAAGACATTATTATAAAAGCAGCTCACATATAAGCAATGTGAACAAAAAAAGGCGTTACTGCCAAACAAGAACTATAAACTCAAAACAACAAAAGCACCACATACTACTGGACAGACTTAGAAAACTAATTGGATAACTAGATTGCACAGCCAAAGGTAGAGTTGTCAGGCACTGGCAATTCTAAGAGAGCAGCTGCAAACTGAACGCATACATATTTAGTCTGCCCAGCAGATGCAAGCAATGGCTTTGTAATTACCATCATTGGTGGGGCAGTGCAGCATTTTATGTGATATGCACTATATGCATAATGCTGCCTTGTAGTGAGAGAACAGACAGGGAGTCTAGGAGAGAGTAAAATCAAACCATTAAAATTAATACTACCTTAAATTTAATCTAATTAAGATGTGTTATTTTGCGGACAGCCTTTCCCAGTAAAGCATGTACTATTCAACTGAATGATGTAATGTCCTAAAATAAAGAACAACACTGTAACGATATACAATGCTTAATCCAAGTCATGCTCTGTGACTAAATGTGTTGAAGGTGCATGTTTCAGGGTGAAATGGGATCTGGAAAATGGTGCCACAGCACCGACTGCTCTGCGGAGTTATTGATTTCTGCCTATTGAGCGAAGCAGCCTCGCTGATAAGCAAAACCGGGAGTAGACCAACTCTAACCTAGAAGTTTCATCTTACATTTGCAAATACTACACCGACACGTGATGTAAGCTACAACCAAAGTAATGTTATTGACTTAAAGGAAAGTCATCTCCAGTAAACACTGTGTGGTCTATGCTGTGAATTACAGGGTCTATCTATAGAATCTGCTTGACATTGACCATCTTTATATTAGTAAAGAAGAGGTGATGCCACAACAACTAATAACCTGAGAGGCAAATGTCCCTTAATCTAGACACAAACGCACAGCTATACATTCTGTTAAGAATGAGTACTTCAGTAAGCTTATTAAAGTTCTTAATCCTTGTGAAAGCTCCCTGTCTGAAAGCCTTTTTTTCATATGTAATACACCCTCAAGCTGTACACAAAGCACAGGAAGATTATATGGGAGCGACTGCAGTGTGTTGCTCTTTCCCAACCTTCTGTGACATGTGAAACATCCGAGCCACTCTGACAATGCATTTTGTAGACCTATTAATCTCTTCAAACATCCATTTTTTTCCCAGGACCATACAGGGGACAAGTTTGCTCTGAGTCAGTATCAATCAATTTAATACAAGCAGTGGTAACAGACATCGACAAACCTACACTTGATGGTTGGTAATGCTGTTTAGAATAATAACAGGCTTTTATTTCCTGTTTTGTTATATATTTGTTCCTAGATGTAGATTTATGGATGACTTTAATATCATAAGACATTTAATAATTTTTAATCAAAGTGATCCATTTCATTATTTTTTTCTAGAGACAAGGTGGAGTGTAGGCCAGCATAATGAAATAGTGCTGGTTATGTCTGTCATAAAATAAAAGGGGACTTTCACAGGATGAGCTAAATCTATCACAAGCTGGTGACGATTGGGCTGCTGCCAGAAGATGGTGGCAAGGGTTGTGAAACAGCACAAGGCCATCTGTCAGGTACTCACTGTTGACAAGAACAAGCATTTAGTGCCTTCTTGGCAGGGTATGGACTAACTTGAGTCCATGAGTGGTGCTCTAAGTCGATTCTTGAAGTTCACAGATTTTCAGTCAGGCAAATCTTAAGTGAGAGTGTTATTATGTAAAGTCTTTACAGCACCTCCTCCGAACAAAATCTGTGAAACCTGCAGATGACACAGCTCGCAAACAATGTCCGCCACCATTGTCTGTCTCAGTGAGAAATGTGACAAAGCAAAGGTTGACTTGCTGGGCAATTTATCACCGGTGAAGTCTTGTTTCAAGACACAAAAAGAAACAAAAAATCATGCCATCCAAATGAGGGTGTTGTCTGATGGTTGAAGGCGACTATGATCCATAAACTTCAGAAGCATTTAGAGCGGAGAAACTGTGGAGGGTAGAAGGTAGAGCCAGCTGCTGCAGCTTTACCTGCCAAGAGGTACAGATAGTCAGAGGCTATTCAGCTGACACTTATTCATGTGCTTTCAATTAGTGCATCTCTACCACTAGTTCAACTTCTAAAACAGCTGCTGACGAAAGTACTCTGCTGGTGGGGTCGGTCATATTGGAGAGTTGATTGTTGATTCTCGTTGTGTGGCTCATTCTAAGTCACATTGTTTGTTCCCTGTTTACAACAGTATTTGATGACCTGGGTCTGAGATATTGCAATGTGTAATTGAATAAGGGGGAGCCGCCACAATGAGCTGTTAGATGAAGAGTTGCAGGTGACAGGATGCACATCTCAAAACCCCTCGGTGAGGTAACCAAATCTGTACTGCTTCTTGAGATACTTGTGTACTACTACTCTACTGTGGGCATGAAATCAGCCTGTGGTTTCTCATAGCCTGATGGAAAAGGATTCTTTATTTAAACAAGGCAAGTTTGTTTGGCTGTACTGTAAACAGATGGACCAGTCGAGCTGCTCTTCTGCTGTCTTTCTGACACAGTAGGTGCTCAAGCAGTTTGCTGCCATGCGCTTTTACCGTGGTTACTACTGTGTTTGTATTGCCAAATTGACTTACATATTGCAATTTCTTTTTCGTCGTGTTCTATTTTATGAATGCAAGTTTCTTCTGAAATGGTAAGGTATGGTCTGTAATGATACGGCATATGATAAAGTTGTGTTTGAAGTATGTGTGACAGACTGTCTAAGGAACAAAAAAACTTCTTCTTCTGAGGTAAATGACACAATCCTGTGAATTATCACCTCACGTCTCCTTGATTTCATGCATCAAATGTCCATTAACACTGAAAAATTATGGAGAAAAATGTTTGTTTCTAACATGGATTTTAGACGGGTGAACATGCCCATCTGTTAGCATCGTGCTTGCATTTCAGACATGTTGATCCTTACAGCTGTCTCCCATTGAAATGTGGGTTTTTGGTGTAAATACAGTTAATCTGGTATTAATATCATTATTTACCAAGAACGTGTCAGAGACTTGCAATGTGCCTTTTCCTAGGAGCCAAGAGTCATATATTCAACTTCACATATGTCTCTGTAATTTGTGGGAGACTTCTGAAAAGTCCAAATGACAGGAAATGTCCCTCTCAAAAGCAGTCAACCATTCATCCCTTATCATGAGAGTTTCTCTGAAAGCAGCACACATTAGAGGTTGTGCTAAAGAGATATGGTAAATTAAATAGCCATGGGTGTTTTTTTTTACACTTGACGATAAGACCCTCTCCACTGTGTAAAATATTTAGGGTGAAGCACCATATTTGTCAGGGAGGTTAATCAGAACATCCTCGTTTAACATAAAGGAATAGAAGAGAGTGCATAAAGTGCAGTCAACACTAAACTGTACTGATCTTGAAGTTACAATTTTACCAACCAACATGTATCTCAAACCCTTTTTTTAATATTTCCCTCTATATGTCAGTATTTTTTAATGTTTAAATAAACAGAGCTCTTATAAATTACATTGACAGCAACTGTAATGACTGATAGAAGCAGACTGATAGGGACTAAAGTGAAAATTTTTGCCGCAGACCAACATCTATCCCTGATCCGTCCATTGTTACCTTCTGTCACACCTAATTTGCATAAAACTGAACACACATTTCTCCTGCCAGCAAGTGACTGCACCAGTCATCATGCTGGTCTCCCAGCACACGAAAATGAATGACAACTAATCACTTTGTTTGTTATTGTTGCTGATGTGAACACATGCTTAGACTAATTTGAGATTTCTATTGCTTCAGCATTTCAGAGACAGTCACAGTTTCATAATGATTGTTAGTCTCAGACGAGTTAGATGTGGCTGAGGTCAAATGAGGTTCTTCATTTGAAAGATACACCAGACTTAAGACCCTTGTCAGACAATGTAGGGAACATAAAATAATGTTGTCTGCAGCGTGACGGCTTGGATATGACTAATGGTAGGGATAGTATTTACAAGCCAAGGTCTCTCTTTCTCTCTGTCTCTCTGTCTCTCTAATAAAAACTACTCTTGCTGTGTCTGTGTTAAGAGAAATGAAGTGCATCATTATATAATAAGAAAGTTAACTATCATAAATAACATTTACATATCTTTATATCTCCATACATCTGAGGCTAGGTGACAGAGTCAAGTCCTAGTTGAAAAAGAAGCACTGTTGAATGTAGTTATTGATGTATTTGTTATATGCTGGTATGTTGACACTAGTTTCCAAGTAAGTCCAGTGAGAGAATTATTTACATACATGTTGTGTAAGGATTTTGTATTAAATTATTTAATTTATCTAACACTATGTTTTCACATTCTTGTCAAAATACACGTGTGTTTACAAAGGAGAGAATTAATCTTCCAGCAAGAAGGTATATGTGCTGCCATACAGTATAGAAATGTATATGAATTAGCATAAATATCAGTACTTTAGTCTCTGTTAATCTTGCTCTTGTGGAAAATGTATGTGTGAGCAGTGTTAACTCTTCTGCCACAAGAGCCAGAAAAAACAGGACTTGTGTCTGTATAATGGAAGAAGTCCAGTAAGTCCCTTAATACCAGGAAGCAGCTCAGCATAATTATTCTGCCTAACCTTGTTTATTCTCCTTTATGACTGTGGGCAGCCAGGAGATCTGCTTTTATTGAGGTGTCTTTTTTTGCAGCAATCCAGGTTACTGCAGCAGAGTGTCTGAGTTCTGCTTACACTGGCACCACCAGCCATAAACAGACAGCAGTTTGACAGTAGCTTAGTCTGATAAAATAACAATGCGAGGAAGTGAAATAATAATCATTGCGAGAGGTTGTGCAGGGTGCCAAGGATGGTTGTGCATGGGACCCAGCCAAAACTAGGCAGTTGGAAAGATCTCTGTTGTATCAAGAGCAGGTAGGGAGACAGTACAACTATTTACAAGGTTCAAAATGTAAGCTATGTAGATACCTCTCTTCAGAAGGTTTGTCTCTTATTTTTCATCAGGACAGTAACATTTTGTTCCTCTGATGATTTAAATTTGTTGGATCATTTAGTTTCAATACAGGAAACAGTTTAACAATCTGACATTTCAGCAAATTCTCAAAGAGGATGTTGAGGAGGATGGATGGTTGTATAAAGTGCCAGACTTTGACACATTCCTGTTGTCCTGATGTCCTGTACTACATCCAGTGATTCGTTTATTGTTTTAAATTGTTTTCAAATTTGCTATTTTAATGATTTTAAATGACATTCTGATGTTTTTAATAAAATTTTCTTCTCTTTTTAATTTTTTATTTCTATTGCTATTGCTTGTCTTAATGTCAAATGTTTTTCCTTGCCTCTGTAAAGCACTATGAATTGCCTTGTGTACGAATTGTGCTATGCAAATAAACTTGCCTTGCCTTGCCTTACATTATCAGTTTTTTGTTTTCACATAGTTTCTCACATTTAAGACCATGATCTCTCCCAAAACTTTAGTTACCCAAGGAAAGTGATAATAATTGAATAAATAATTGAATAAATAATCATGCTTTAGCTTTCATGAAGGGCTACCTAGCTTGTTGGCAAAACAAATCAATGAACATCGTTCTGATATAATCAGTATAGAAAATATATATTAAAGCGCTGTCCTCCCAAGAAACGACAGCATCACTTGTTTCAGCCAATGCCCAAAAATGGCAAATGTTTATGTTCAGGTGACAAAGCCCCCTAGTGGCCGACTTCAGTCCAGTACAGAACCAAAAAGTAAGCAGGTTAGTGGGTTTGGATGGCTCAACAAAACATCAGACTTTGATATATGGATCTGCTGTTTGTTCCACATCATCTGTCAAAAGTTACCATTGCTTTTTATTTTGTTTTTTGTGTTTTAACCATGACCACAATTGTTCCCAACCCAAAGAATGAGCAATGATTTTTAACCAATATTTTTTCCGTTAGTTAGTGGCTGGCAGTTTGGTTGTAAGTCTCAGAACATCCTACCAAACTAAACGTAAACTTAAAACTAATGCTATACACTTGTATACACTGTGTATGGTTGAAATTATTCTTTGATATTTTGTTGTTGTATTATGGTAACTAGTGTGAGGATAAAACTACACGTGGAAAGAAGAAGTAGGATGTTGTTATGCTTCGGACCAGTGCTAGAAGCTCATGGGATTTCACACACATCCTCACCTCTGTGGTGGGTCTTCGTGCTTTTTGACAGCCTCGGTAACAAGCTGCTGGAACTCTTTAGACATGGCACTCTAAGACACTTAGACATGCCTGTGTAGTATGTGTGTGTATGTGAAAGGAAGCGACAGGAAGAAAAATAGAGAGGCAAAATAGAAGACAGTGGAAGAATGGCTCAGGGATATGTCAAACCAAAAAGGCTGCAGCCACTTGAGGATGACTGCGCGGGGAACGCTGAATGTTAACCTTTCTTTCATTCTCACAGTAAATCTAAACCTGGATGAGATCCAGTGCATACCTTCTGTGTGTTTTAAAACAAAAGCTAAGTTACTGTCATTGAAATTAGGCTGAGTTTTGTGGTCGATGTCGGAGTGGAACACGGAGAGGGGGGGGACATAAGCTTGTACATTAAATTTACCTCGGTGACAGCTCATTCCTAACAATTCCCACAATCCAAACTATGAAATACCACGCTTTGAGAAACAATGTCATTTCGTGTGAGGCTAATTCCCGGCCCTGACCCTTTGCCTCGCTCCTCATGCCTGCACTTCAATACAATCCTACACAGATGCTATACACATGTAAGTGATAGGCTATTGCGATCAATCCTTAAAAGGAAGTGCAACCATCTGTCTATTGAACAGGCACTAGAAAGAGACGGAGAGGGAGAAAAAACACACACTCACTCCTGTGTAAACATGCTTCAGCAGGAGGAGAGGGTCTTTAAATGCTGGAGGGAGAGATTCTGGGTTGTGCAGGGGGTTCGGGAAGGTGAGGGAAGGCGGAGAAAGGATACTGTAGGGGTGCTAAAAAGTGCAGGAGACATAAGTAGTCAGACGTCCTGCTTGGTGAGTTATCCAGCAGTGGGATATTATGTGTTTATGTGAGAGGAAAAACAAAACCGACTTCTCAACTCAGGAGTGCAACTGCACTGTCTGCTTCTACACCACACAACATACAAGCATTCACAGTCTTCTTCGCAGATATGCTTACATAAGACTGCACACACATACAGACATGCACTCTCTTCCACGAACACAATTACAGGCATGCAAATACACACACACACACACACCAGTCAGTGGCCAAAGCTCAAACATTTTAAAGAGCAGTGAGTCAACAAGGGGATAACAAGGAAGTCTTGATAATGATCCAAGTGTCACATGACCACAAAGAGAGGTGGTGCTGACAAAACTGGCTATAATAACGTCCAAACACTTTTCCTGGCAGATGTAGATGTAGAGTTTACATAGACAGTTAACAAACCACTAACTGTATTACAAACATGGACACTCACAGGGACATGGTAACAAACACACACACACGAACACACACACACACACACACACACACACACACACACACAGACAACCTCCCATCTCCGGCTGCCCCCTTGGCTGATTCACTCAAACATTGCCATCTGAAACGGGCCTCCCCTTCTCACTCTTACAGGCTGCTTCTTTCGCCACCAACACACACACACACACACACACACCACCCACACACACACACACACACACACACACACACACACACACACACACACACACACATCGACATAGCAGAGGATTGTATCCTATTCCATCCAATAATATCAACCTAGGTGATGTGACTGTACCTGGCACCGGAGCCTAAAATAGCTTTTAAATTTGATTCCCTAAATTCTCTGGGGAAGTCATAGTGGTCTCATCTGTCTTTCTCTGTATCAAAAGCCCGGCCGCTGTTAACCAGCTCCAGATGAAGCAGAGCCAGACGTGTCGCTCTGGAGAGACAGGTCTGATAAGATCACCTGCTCAAACACAAATGCACACAAGTGACAGTGGGTGGACTTTTTCTTTACACATACATGCACACACAACATTGAAACGAGGCAGAACATGCAGATAAATCACATCATATCCACTTGTCGTATCCTGCTCAGATAGATCACTCGAGTGTTTTCTTTTCCCATGTACAATCTCTGTTACATTTATGTCATAGAACACAGTGTGAGCGGTCCCAACAGTGTACAACATCACAATATTGTAGATTGTAGATGTTGCAGAGCTGGACTGACTTACCTGCACTGATTGTGTCTCACTTTTTTTTTGATCAATATTTAATAGTCTTGCTGGCACAGCTATTTGCCACGCTGGATAACTTTATTTGTGTTTGTCTGACCTTTCTGACTAACTGTGTTATATTTAATTCATTGAGTTCAAAACAAACTTAGATTGGGTAGTGATTATATGGAATGATGGCACACTTGCAGAGGTTATGTTTGGCTCAGAGGTTTTGAAGTTGGTTACTCAACAAATATTGAAGATGAAGACAGAGGCACAGTGGGATCCCATATCAAATCAATTCTGAGATATAAGCGAACATGAACAGATGCAAATTCAGTCTAGTCGGCGTCAACTGAGTTATAGAGGTATCCATGTAAACTAATAATGTTTCAAATGAAATGAAAAATTTAAAATCATCCCAAGGCTTTAAGACACCAATTCACAAGTTTATGTTTATGTTTAGACAGCGGTCAAAGTCCAGTGGATACATTGGCTGATTGGACTGAAATGAGTCAAGAATGGCAAAAAAATAAATAAAATCACATTCAATTTGAACACACCATAAGAGAGCAAACAAAGGCCATTATTGTGTGAATATAGGGACCCATGTGTAGGATTCAGTGGCATTAGATGGTGAAGTTGCAGATTTAAAACCCCCTCCTATCTAGAGCCGAACACTGTGTGTCTTTAGATATAAAATAAATTAGTAATGCATCTACGAAGGACAGTACACATTAGTTAACATCAATGTGATGGCAATGTCTCATATTCAGCCACAAGACAAATACAATATGATAAACCTTCAGTCCACATATTGAGAGTAGAGGCATCTTAAGGTCCTGTTCTGAAACATGTTCTGTAGGTGCCTGTGGCCGAGCGCCATGAAATAATTTATGGCCTACGATTATTTTTTTATATTGGGTGCTTGCTGGCTAATGAACCTTGAATGCTAATGGCGACAGACGAGTGATGGATCAGGCACACTGACAATTAGCTTCCGCCACGGAGCCTGGTTGTTATTGGTCTGTCAGAAAACATCCAACACAGGAGGGAGGGAGACATGAAAAAGAGTCCATAGCCGAGGACTTTACATTGGCGGGATTACAATGGAGCTGATCTGAGACGAGGCCAGGGGAAGACACTGACGAACTGTAAAATAAATCTGAATAGGGGAGAAGTGTAATTTCTTTGACAAGAGCCTCTTCCCTTCTGCAATACTTTTTAACTACAAAGTACATGAGGCACATTCTGAATTAGCATAACGAGACAAACCACTGAGCTAATACACGGATGGACTAATATCTTGCATAATAAAACTGCCAGCATTTATGGGGGGCCGTGCATCTAGTGAAGGATGATCTGTGGCATGTAATAGTTCCCATCCGGCACACTGACAGGAACATTATGAGGATGGAGAGTGATGAGATCTTCATAAGCCTCTGATACTGTATGGAGCCACGCTGAGTGGAAAAAAGACTCTCTTTGACTCCTATTGCACTTACAACATGGTTAATATGAGTGGGAGCACTCACTGCGAGAGACAACACAGACCAGAACAGGCTTCCAGAACATTATGTGGGTGGTTCAGCCATAAAAATCATTCTCAGGCTTGAAAAGGAATCATACAGCCAAATTACATTTTGACTGTAATGACACTACGGATGTTCACCTGTTCTCTTCCTCGGGTGTCATCAAGGGTTCTAGTATTATTTTCAAGACCGTCTGTTCTCAGGGTAGAGAGGATACACCATGTATAATATCGCATCAAACTATAAAAGGTAACACAGGCACAGCATGGAAAAACATATCAAACAAATCATCGCGATGCCAATCAGTATTATCCTGCTATTTGTCAAAAAATAACCACAATTTGAAAACCTTCATTTTTCATGATCACATTACACCTGGATTTCCAAACTCTTCTAGCCAGAGCGCTTGCGGTGTAAATCAAAGTGTTTATTGATACTTCACTGCTGGACCATTATCATAATATGTGCTAAAAGCAACAAAACATCAGTAACCAAGTTGATTTTCTGCAATAAAGAAGCAGGGAAAGTTTTAAATTTCAATTAAATTAGTCTATTACTCCTGCAGAAGAGAGAAAAAAAAAATCCATTTTCTTTTTCCCCTGTTCAAGCTGTTCCGCTGACAGAAAATAACAATCTATCCCGTTTTAACCTCCCGTATTACCACAAAGTTTTCTGGGTTTTCTGCTTTGAACTACCTCTCTTTTAATCAACCGGACCATTTTTCTCACCCTGCAGGCTCTTGCGTGTCTTTCTTTTCAGATGTCAACACCGAACGAGGAGGCTCTGAGGCCCTTAAACTTATTTAAACAGTGCTGAGAGTGAGTATATTACTCAGTGTTAAGTTAGTGGATAACGATAAACACCATAACCGCTCGAGAGTCTCAGTCATTCCGGACTACGATCCAGAGAATACAGCCTTGCTGTAGCCTTTAATACTTTAATATATAATAATGCCAATCAGAAAACTGCCCTACTGGGACACAATTTCCCTCTATATCTAATCCCCGGTGCAAAACGTCTTCCTATGGGTTAATGGTTTTATACTAAGCATTTTAGAAGTGTTTCAAGAGAGAGAAATGGACAGACAGGAGGACATAAACAGAAGTCAGACAAAGGAAAGCAGACACTAAGAAAGTGACAGCAGGAAGGAAAATCCCCCAGAGACCTGGATTTGACTGATATTATTCCATTATCTCTCCTTCTATTTTTCCCAGGATGACCTTGACCTATCCTGTGTGGGAATTACAGTGCACTGGTTGTCATCCCTATGACAAGGTATAGAGCTGCTGCATATGCAGTAGCATCTCCTGTATTCTTATTCCATGGGACTCTATAACATCAGTTCCTGCATGTCCAAACATGAAAATGCCACACGTTCTTTTACTGGCTGTCACTCTTGTTGTGTTAGCATTTAACATGAAAGCACCCGGCTGTAAAAAGGGAAAGGGTTATCTTGTTGAAAAATGCAGTTTCATTGAGCTGTGCAAATATTGAACAAAGGCATTACGCTAGAGATCAATTTGATGACGCACAGAGAGCGAAATGAGGCAGGTAGTTCTGTCATTAATCTAATATCAAATCAAAAGGTCAGACTCTTTAGAATCATTTCTCAAAGCGATGTCAGAACATTGCTGTGGCATTTTAAGACTTCTACGCTCATCAAATATAGGAAGTTATCAATAATTCTGCAAAGGTGGACACAATATTCGTAATACATTTCAGAAAAAAATTCTACAAGTAGTCTGGTGTAATTATGAACTAATTGTTATTAAAAATGTGTTTCTATCACATCTAGGACTTGAAACGTGGAGAGATGAATGAGGAGCTGAACAGACAATTGCCTTGTTTGAATCACTGAACGTGATTGATGTTTGTTGGATCAGCTGATGATCAGCTGCCGGACACACATGACTTACAGTACGTATCCTGCCTGAACTAACGCAATGCTTCATTAACTTATTTCATCTATTCTTCTTCCAAGTCCCAAAATGGCCAGAAGCATTCACTTTACCACTCAAAGTCCCATTGAAGTGCTGTACTCCCCTCATGTGCAAACACAAATCCCAAATAAGTCCTGATGTCAAATACTTTCATCTGTTTCACACAAAACACTGTACGAAGAGAAAGGGCCATTTTTGGAGAACTGGTCATCTGGGGAGAGCAGGGAGAGAAAAAAAAAAAAGTCAGCAGAAGTAAAATTGAATTCACACCTTGAAAGCTCTGGTAGAAACTCTCCAAACAGCTCAATAAGCATTGGATAGCTTTCACTTTTTTAGATTTCACTCCGTTGTTGGATGACTGAATTCCTGTACACTTAGATCAATAAAAGATTAAGTTATTAGCACACACAATGCTCTTCGTTGGTGGGTTTAGAATTTGATCCAGGAGTAAATCCACATCCGGGATCTGTCTTATTAATTGCTGAATATTTGCCTGCTCACTTGTTTGTTTAAGTGACACAACACGACTCTGCCTTTCATGCCTCTTGTCACGAGGGCAACCCTCTCTGTAAACAGTCAAACATACAATACAATGAGAATAACGCGTGTGGTGTTTATTTATTGCATAATAAACGCTCCCCTTTTTCCCTTCAGTTAGGAAAGGAAAAAGAAAAAAACCTCTCTGAACAACTCTCCTCTTTTGATCTAGCCTTTATTTCATCACACTTGGATTACTGCAGCTCTCCATTCTGCTGTCTGAGCATGAGCTCCATCAGCCCCAGAGGCAGGATTGCACAGAATAAGCTTCCCTGCATCAGCTTTCCCTTTACTTTAAGAATTCATTTTAAGATCTTACAGATTTGTAAAGCTCAATGAGGTCTAGCATCAAATTAAATTGTTGACCTCGTGACTGTTTACTGTACACGACCGAGCAGCTAGTTTGTTCCTAGATCAGTTCCTTAACCAAAAAAGGCATTCTCTCACCGTCACCGTCACAATCTTCTTTTGTAGCCAGGTCATCTCTTAATTGTTTGAGTTGATGGAAGGTTACAGTTAATACTAGATAATTGTGTGGTGTGTTAACTCTTTTGTGTGATGATAATTCTTTTGTGTGATGATGATTCTTTTGTGTGAACAACAACTTAGTATGATGATGTGTGTGTATTGCAAAATGTTGAAGGGTAGGGTGCAGTTGAAAGGATCATGTGCACTTACATGTGAGACATAGGACAGCAATCTAACTGTCTGTTATGCAAACCGCACTTAAAGTCAATAACGTGAAACAGTGGAGAGATAACTGTCACAAAAAGAGTGGTGCAAAGTGTTTCAGGAAATAACGGTCAGTTTGTTATATCTTATTTTACCATATATGGAGTGAAGACATGTATTAATCTGCCCAGAGACAAAGGTAACACCTGTTTGTGTGTGTGTTTAATAAAACGAGCCAGAACTGTTGGAGTTCAGAACTCAGCTGGATGCGATGGTGAACGGACTGCGGAGTCTGTAAAAGCTATGTTCTCCCTCTGCAAAGGCGAAACTAAATTCCTTGTTTTTTGTCTTCTTTAAATTCAATATTTCTCTGCTCTACATCAGGTCAACAGAACTCGGGGTGGTTTGGATCACCACAACAGAGTATTGGTTCTTACATCTATTGTGTATTCTGTGTTGTATTGCATCTGCTTTAATACCCTTTAATATCTTGATGTGTGTTTTAATTTGATTCATTACTGATATTTTCTTATTGTTATTTTGGTGAGAAAGATTCATAGTATGCAGGCATGATCTTCTACTAACGAGAGTCTGTTTCTAAATGATGTTAACCAAACCTGAATGGTTCTTTCTTGGCATTAAGTATACAGGTAAACAGCTCTATGAGCCAGATGGTCACAGAGTTGTGCATCGGCTTCATTGAAATGAACATTTCCCAGTGTCATGGAGGTGTTAAATTTGGAGCCTGGTAATGTAGACTTGCCAAAAATACCATATTAGGCACCCTGTGTCTGTCAGTGCTGTGGACATTTAATGAACACTTTTTAAGAAGCTCTCCCTGGGGGTGGACAGAATGAGGATATTTTGGAAATGCAGTCGTCTTGTTGCTGTTGCTGACGCACCCCAGATCCACATTCAAATGAATGCTCTGATTTGCGACCTGTATGTATACAGTATGTAGTGCTCACTGAAAACAATGTCTATGATGATATGAAAACGCTCTTATTTCGACCTAACCATGATACGTGACTGTAAGGTAATACACCTCAGGCGTAAGTGACTAGTGAGACAAACAAACCAGTTATTCTACACTGGATTTAATGTTGCAGTGCGATGTTGTATCAACCTGGCAAGTTTGAGATTGTGGATCAAACTTTATGCCTGCAGATACTTGACACAGTCATTTTCTTAAATTAGTTATCTGACACTTAGGTAGCTGAGCAGGTTGTGTTGATTTTATGGAATAAAGAGGGGACTGGTGGTTTGTCTTGGTGGACAACAAGAGAAGCGTAGGCTGGTGTGAGATGACAGAGATGCTGTTATTTACACTTTCTCACATCTCTCCTTCACTTGAACATGCATATTACTGTTATTATTATTATTAGACTAAATATAAGTAGTGTCCTTTCTATTTGTCAGCAGTTTTGACATGTCACATCTGAAACATGTAATTATCATCAGAGTAGTTCTTTCTCCAAAAATGAACTTACTTGCTTATTATGCAAAACGGTGCTGAGCATGCTGACAGAGCAACACGACCCAACTTAGGGTAAAATGGTGGAGAAACTGCTATGAAAGCATTCTCCTGCTGAAGTCCCTGCGTTTCCCTGTGGTTTTTTCAAAATACAAACATAAAAATAAATGCTTAAAAGTCGCCCTCAGACAGGCAAACTCTTACTACAGTCTAAGAAAACCCAGAGATAATTAACCACTTTGATACTCTGCAGGTGGTGTTTCTCTTTTTCATGTGGGAGGAAGTCACCTCTGCACACAGCTTCTTCTGATCGTCAAGGACACAACTTACAAACAATTACAGTTAACAGTCGATTTCCCTCACAATATATATTTTTAAATTTGCTTCCGAGTTCATAAAAACCTTTGTCTGATGATGGCTTTTCATGTTTCCTGACAACAGTCAACAGAGTTCATACCAATATATTCATTTCTATCAAATCAGTAGTTTTTAGACATACCGTATGGTAGCATTTCTATTTCCAGAATAATGTGAAATGCTATAAAAAAATCTTTGGTCCCCAGAGGATGAAGACTCATCCATCAAACAGATTATATTAGCCCGTGGGCAACACACTCAGGGGGGTTGATGGACCCCAGCAGACTCACAGGATGTAATATAATTAGAGGTCAACCAACAGCGCTACTTTAGCCTTTAGGTGGACTCCCACCATGTCAGACATTCATGCCTTTAGGTCTCACAGGCACACTGCGAAGATAAAAACTAGTAAAATTCATGCATGAACTCTAATTTATCTTTTTTGTTTTGACAAGCTTGACTGAGCTCGATGCCAGTAAGATTAGCTGCTTATATTCTGTTTTCTTTTTAATATATATATTTAGCCTTTTCAAGCTTTATTTTTGATAGAGACAGCTGAAGAGGGACAGGAATGTGGGGAGAGAGAGATGGGGAATGACATGCAGCGAAGGGTCACAAGTCGGATTCGAACTCTGGGTCACTGCTGAGCCTTCGTACATGGGGTGGATGCTCGACTAACTGAGCTAATCGACACCCCAGTTCATGTGTGTTTTCTAAGGATGATTCTGTTTCCCTGCCAGAATCTGATGTGAGTGATGAGTGTTTTCGTCTGGTTAGTTTTTTTCTCCTGAGAGAGAACAAATTAGGAAAGAGCAAACAGATGTAGTCAATATTTCTAAATCTTATTTTCTCATTCAGTGGACAAAACTTTTTCAGTGCTTTTGGCACCAACTTGTGTGTTTACTGTTAGATTGCAGGGAGGGAAATTTAGTAATTACAGCACTAAATAAAAAAGGAATGCTCCAAAATGACTGATTTACCCAATATTATCATTACGAAACATTTAACTTGTTGCACAAATGTTTCCATTACTTAATCAAATTAAATAATTAAATAGCAAATATCGTTTTGTAAACACACTTGTCTCCAAATATCGTGCTGTATTAATATTTATTAGACTTTAATTTATTAATTTCTTAGTTTTGTAGAGTTAAAATAATAACAAAATAAATGTTCCCCTCATTGGTATGCAAATTTAAGCAGCAATGTAATGGAAAGATTTTGTCAGCATGGCAAATTTAAGCAGCAATGTAATGGAAAGATTTTGTCAGCATGGACAGATTGCTGAGAAGAAGAAACTACTTTTTGTCAAAGAGCTCACCTAAAGAAATCCGTCATCCTAAACGGACTGAAGAAATAGCCTTGACATTCATTTTGAGGATATCACAATAAAGAGGCCTTCATGACAGCTTCACAGGGAGTGTTTGTCCCCCAAGGTTTTCTGTAGGACTTTAAGGCTCTCTACTGACTGCTGCTAGGTAGGGGGACAAGCCTTTTAGGGATCTGTGCCCAGGGATCCAGCATTTGATCTAAATCCATTGTAGATGGATACCTTGTTGCCTTTGCAAGGAAATATGTTGCAACAGTCTATACACAGCCTCACATGAATACACAGTTATAGATATATCATACACCACAACATAACCACAAGAAAAACACCAGATACAGAACATTTCTACACACATTTCCATACAGGTAGAGACAGCAGCGGACAGTTATCAAGGTGTTTTGTTTAGTTTCTGCCATAGCATGCATGTTTCCAGATCGGTGTGAAGAAAGGGGGGGAGGCGGGCTGGGGTCATGTGCTATACTGCGCTCTGCTTATATTTGCTGTTGAGGTCTGAGAGTTTGGGGAGACCATTAATTTTAGAGGCATGTGTTTGTTTCTATTGGAGGCAGTTGAGGAAACAGAGACAAATTGGTTGGACCATGCTTTCATAAAGCAGCAACAGAAGGTAGGAAGTCTTTGCCGGCAGCATTTATGGGTGTCATGGTGTGTTGTTCAAAGTTAAATCTATTGTCCAGGGTGAGTTTCATTATCGAAGCAGGCGGGGTTGTGGGTGGAGTTGTGAGTGTTGCTGTGAGTGTACACGCCATCGTGTGTAGTGGGAGATGGAGTCTTGATATAGCCTAAACATTGCCATTAAAAAGTGCAAGTATGGTGTCAATAGTGTGTATAGTAGGGTGTTACAGTGCCCGGTCTGACACTCAGATACGGGAGTCTGTGGTGATAAATATTAAATTTGTGTCATGTTATCTGCATTAAACCAGAGAATTTAGGCTATTGGTTGTGTCAAAAGTGTGGGAAATGGATTATTTAAAAATGTTATGAATATGAATTTCTTTACATCTAATTGTGACAAGTATATCAATAACGATCATGCACATTCCTTAACAAATTACCCTATCTATTATTTAATTCGTGCCTGGAATCCACAGTGTAGCACTGCCGTTTATATTTTCTTTTTCATTTAATTCTACTACTCCTCTGACTCTGACACTCTGCCGCCTTCAGTTGAAGGATTTGTGCCACGATATCTCTGCTCTTACAGGATGGGTAGATGGAGGAGGGACGAGGTTGAATTAAATTTCATTGATCAGATGGGACTGACTTTAGTGGATTGCTTTGACTGGATCTGTGCTTCAGCTGTGGGCAATTTCAACATCATTTCATACTGCAATTACATTTTTAAATGTCGTCTTGACATCGTGCACACAGTAAACATAGCTCAACATTGTGAGGATTTATCATTTTCTGAAATGTTGCAGAACATTTATTTTGTATTTTTTTTTTTGTTTTTTACCTCAGCAACCCACTGTCAGTCTTCCTGTTTGTTTGATAGATAAATAATAATTCCTGTCTGGTGGAGAATGATGGAACTCTATTCAAGTAAACATAAAACACAGGTTACTTTAGCTCAGAGGTCTCTTGCTGCAGCAAAGTTTAGTTTAGGCTACCAGAGGATATATCTACTATAGATGCTACTTTAGTATGCATTGTATTTCTGTTTAGAGAAATGACAGTGATGAGTTTTATAGGAACTATCTCATAAATCCACCCCTACAGGTGTCTTTGTGGCAGTGATATAAACCTATGAGGGGAAATTAATCCTAGCTTCTACTGACCTGACCTGAAAATTAAATGAGAAAAGCAAAGTAAGACGAATGTTCGGTGGGACACATTTCCAGTGTTTGTTCTGTGTTCAATCACGCTCATCCTCATCTGGTTTACATTTTGCAAGGTGTTCTTGTACAGGATTTCGTCATGGATAATTAGTGTCCCTTCCGACTGACCCTCCTCATCATCCACAAATGAGTGAGTGAGAAGTCAATGGAATCCAGCAGTTCTCTCCTAAATCCAGTCTCTCTTTTGTCCACTTTCAACTATGGTATAAAAACCTGAATGTCTCATTGCTCACTCAGTTCTTCTTAGGAAAAGAAGGAAGACGGAGAGCTTTTATTTTCTTCTTGGGAAGATAATGATACATTTATTTGCATAAAATTTCACTTTTCAGTCTCTATCTATTTGCCGGAAAAAATATTCCACTGGATCGAAAGCCAACTTGCTCAACATTTCCATTATCGGAAAAAAAAGCCATTGCTCTGTTACTTTTTAGACAAGATAAAACATGACAATGACTCGTCATGTGCAATCAGGTAATAATACAACATTCAGTTAGACTTTAGAAATAAAGCTTGTTGAGAAACATTTCTTAGTCGCAGTCTGGTTAGGTTTAATCACCAAAACTACTTGGTTATGATCATGCCCAGTCTATTGAGGGAAAAGCCCCGCCGATTCAGCACCAAGGACAGGGTTGCAGTCACTCAACTAACTGCAGAGAGAGTGACAGTCAGACAGATGGGCTTTTGGTCCAAGGGGACTATCGGAGTTTGGGAATAATGGTCCGTACTGTACGTCATACCTTGCATGAAATACATAGTAACACCTATTTTGTTTTGGCCCTCATGTATGTAGCAACAAGGAATCAAAATCAGAACACAAATATATAAAAACAGCTGAATGCCACATGCCAAATTGAATAATACTAGCAAAATTGTATCTGTCTCCTCCCTGCTTTTGTCACACTCCAGCACACGCAGACAGGTCCCAGCTTGTTACAAAACTTAGTCATTTGAAGCATCAAACAATAAATGCCTAAATCAATTCCCTTCAGATGCAGTTTGTATTATTATACAAGTATTATTCATTAAGCGGTTTCTTTGGCTGCACAGTCGTGCTTTGAGCTAAGTGCTAATGACAGCATGCTAAAATACTGATATTTAGCAGTACATTCGGTGATTAGCACTAAACAAGAAGGCTGGTGGGGATGTCATTAGTTAATTTGCTCATAAAACAAAGTACTGCACTAATATGACTCGACGGTGTTGGTAGCACTACGGTAGTACTAGAAAAAAGTTAACAAAGTCTACTTGCTTCATCGTTTGAGAACCATCATTGTCAAAGGTAATGCAGCTGTTTTCATATTTCAGCCAGTACCACAGCATTAAACAGACACCCAATCAACCAAACCATCAACCTTCAGAAGCATGCATGTTGTATTGAACATGAACAGTGTATAACAATTTAAAGCATGTGATTTTATTAGCATTGCTTTCTTTGTGTCTTTATGTGTGTTAGTATGCGAAACCACCAAGAACACTGTGGTCATGTCCTGTATTTGTACAAAGACTTGGCAAAGTGAACCACAGGTTACGTTCAGTAGAGAGCTAGACAATGAGGATGCACGGTGTAAACAAATCCAATTACTCTTAGAAGGTGACACATGTTACACATTCACAGAATGATTGCAACAGGTTTGTCATTAAATGTTTGGATATATCATTAACCTTCGCTGGTGGTGAAGACTCTATCAATACTAGAGGACATCACAGTCAACTGTATATTGACTTTTTTCCCCTTCCTGAAAACACAATAATGTGTTGACTGTGCGCCTCCTTTGCAGAGTTACAGTGCTTGTTTTCTTTTTGCAGGGAATAGTTAAGATTTGATTCGCACTCCATCTGTAATTGTACTTTTATTTCTCCTGTGCAAAGGGCCATAAAACAAAATTTCTTACTCCCGAAAAACTTTTGGATATTCCTTAATTGAGGTGGATGCATGTTGGCACATTATCGGATGAAAGCACCAGGTCCTGTCTTTTTCAATAGTAGTCCTCAAATAAATGTTAATACTAATGCAGAATGTTGAAATGAAAGTAAAAGATAATTTGGTGAAAACTCATTAGATGACGCCTTCGAAATGATGCAATTTGGATGCAATTCATATTAAGATCTTAACAAACTACATTGGAGTAACTGGAGAGTACGATTAGAGAGGAAATTTACCAAATATTCTCTGAGTCTCTGTCATAAATTAAAAAAACTGATCTCAGTTAAGTAAGCCTTATTAAGCAACTGCTTTAATTTGCACAGACAATCCAAAAGAAAAACATACAGCTTTGGCTCTATTTCTCTATTTCTCCAGAATTTCAGAGTTGGGGTATTTTCTATTTAACCAAACGACAGCATTAGCACAGTAATTTCCAGTGGGATAATAAATCACTTCTACCCTGGAGACAGGAAAACACGGCATGGGTGATGGATTGCCAAGCTGTTAAAATGTGAAACCGCACAGTTTGGATGGAGACAATACAGTGCTACAGCCTATGCCAAGAGGCATTTTGCCAATATGAAACTACCCATTATCATGAAAAATAATCTTTAGGGAAAAAGGTGATTTAAAACTATATTGCTCGGGGTGACGGTGATGATAGCACCATGAGGGAAGAAATCACTGGAAATATGTTGGAGTATGTCGTTTGTGACATAAACACATAAAAGGCAAACTCTGGGTAAACACAATATATTTAACCGCCTGCCAAGTGGAAAGACAAATGAGAAAGAACACAAAAGTGGGGAAGTGCAAACAGGGGATGGCAGCTGAAGACAGAAATATTACAAAAGGGGAATGCCAGGGAAAACACAAGCAGGTAACGAGGCATGACATGATGTGAGAGGCGAGAGAAGGCAGGTAAGGGTGAAAAAAATACAAGCACATGAAAACTAGTTATGACCTGTAATTGAGTGAGGCGATTATGTGGTTTTAACATCCGACTGGCCTGGTGGAGTTGCGGTGAGGCTGCAGTTCAGGAAGGGGTTGAAAGAGGCAGAGAATGTATCTTCTCTCCTGGGGTAAATTGCCTATGACTGCTTTGCGTGTCCATCATTTCTCTCCACGGTCTAATTACAGCTGGTTCCACCTGGCTACACTGCTCTGTCCTCCTCATTGCACAATAATGGTAACGTACAACCGCACTGAGATTCAGAGACCAGGAGTTAAAGCTGGGAAAAACTGCTGTTGGAATGTAACATTTAGTGTTTTTTTCCCCCCTCCTCTCTCTACATCATAGACTCACACTTAGCTGAATCCAACAAAATATGTGTGTTGTATCAGCAGCTTTACTTTTCAATTTCAGCAAAATCTCCAAGACCTTTTTTTTTTTTATTAAATTCAGTGGCATGAATCATTATGGCACAATAAAAAAGCCAACTCCCCTGAAAAGATGATTGTCCAGCCGTAGCTTAGCAGGACTGTAAAGCAGTTTCTTCATTTGATGAAGTGGGTGTGCATGGAGCTGTACTGCTGAACTCTTCAGTAGAGTTTGGAGGGAAGTGCCTGTCGATTAATCTTTGTGCTTAACTGCTCAAATGTACAGTAATCTGCCATTGCATGTACAACTAATTAGCTTGACACCTCCAGTAAAAATCCTTCACTTCCAAGGCCAAGGATTATGTCATTGATATAACTACTTTTTATGGGTTTACAAGTTATGTAAGAAAAAATGCCTGTTCACAACAGCACTCTGTAGTATTTATTTCCTCTGTGAGCTAGAGTTAGCAGCTTTGTCCTGCAAATTATTCAATTTGGGGAGGTTTACACTCCAGCAAGTCTTGCCAAAGTTGTTATCCAAAAGAGTGCTACATTGCCAAACATAAATTACTCCTCATCCTTTTTTTTTTTTGCACAATAATCATTCAATCTCCTTCCTGCTTATTCAAGCCTGTAACTAAAACAGCCAAACAAGGTTGTGTTAGAACAAAATAACAGACAAGTACTACTGCAATATAAGAACAATGCTGTTTTTCTATTATATGGATTATTTACTGGCGAGGATGCCAAGATATTTCTTTGAAACCAGTCAGTTTTCAAACAACTCATGCAACTAATGTTCGAGAGGTAAATCTGCCACCATTACCTTTGTAAACTTCATATTGTGTTGTCTGAGAATAGGTGCAGCAGTGAAGCTTAAGCAGTCCATTTCCTTTATTTCCAGTAGCTACTGCTTTATCTGGTCGTTGCTTTTCATTGAGGTATCATTATCTCAGTGTTTGTGTGCAGCAGAGACATCTATCTGAATGCAGACCCTTCCATCAGCAGCTCCCTTTGACATTTCTTGAGATCTAACAGATCTGCTCCTAAGATGGGTCACAATAAAAGAAATGTCCCTTCCTTCACTATGTAATGAGAGGAACGCTCTTTTCTTCTTCTTTTCAAATAATGACACCAAAACTCAATAATAGAACTGTGAGACTCGCTTCATCAGGGGATGGATTCTCCAACTTCCTGTTATCATTACCCCTGAAACTCATTTTAAAGCTGTCATTCAAACCAGTTCAAAATGACTTTTAAAAGTCTTCATTAGAAAAGAAAAATAAGTTGTCCGGGAAAAAATAATGATTGGTCGATTGCTGTCTACAGGTGTTAATGCTCAGTATATTTAGACAGGCTGAACAGAGTTGGAAACTAATTAGCCATTACAATAGCTGATTATTTTCAGACTTTAACTCTAATTGCACAACAGGGGATGACACTCAAAAGTCTTTTGTGGTCTCATTAATACGAGAAGTTATTCATTTTAGTCTACGAAACCCCGGCCTACTCCTTTGAATAACAAGTGCTCCAGATCAAAGTGTCATTCGACATGACAAAGACTCTGGCAATCACCTTTCAAGAAAATAATAATCTTATTAACAATCCTGACAATTATCACTGAGTGTAATAATTAAAGCGGTGATGGCTGACAGCGATAATTTAACAAGACTTCTGTGCAGTGTACTTATCACATAATCGCTCTAAATCACTTGTCAGTTATTATTTGCTGCATAAAATACATGCAGAAAGCTGTAGTGCAACAGGCAGAGCATATAAAAAGTAACTAATAATAAGTAAGGATAAAAGAAAAAACACAACTGTGGAGATACAATACAGTGTAGAATTACTAGCAGCAGAGAGTTACACACATCTGCCTACAGACACTTTAGTGACATGGAACTTTTTAGCTGTCTTCAAGAGCTGGACAAACTCAGGCTCATCTTACTGAGAATGACGACTCAGCACTGAATATCACAACACGTTTCAGCAATCCCAGTCACTCAAGGAGGACGAAGGAGGACTTCCCCAAAAGAGAGGCTGTCATCATAACGGTGTCACTTCAAATTCAGTTTCTCAGGGCTCTAGGCTGAAAGGCATAAAAGTGAGAACCCATTAAAGAAGCCAGGCTCCTCCTCAGAGGATACATCAGTCATTCCCAGGCAGAGCTGCAGAGAATCAGGAGACTACTGTACTTGCACTGTATTGAAAAGAAACCCCCTCTTAATACAACTGTACATTTTAAATTATGTCTTTTAAGCCCACAGCCAGTAAGTTCCTCAGCTTTCTTTTTTTTTTTGCTGATTCATTATAAAATCCCCGTGACGTGAACATGCACGTAAGGTGTTGAGGACCGGCACAGATAAGGTTTTCTGTGAGGGATGAAATAGAGTTCTAACCGTGGGAGGTGAGACAACAGAATCAAGTAAGAATTTTATAAGCTGAGCGGCTCGTAAGTAATGAAATACTGCAATGTGAGACATTTATTGCTGTGAACATTAAATTATCCACAGAGCCATTTGGAAGTCAGATTTCCGGCCTGTGTGAGTAAGGACATATTTTATGGCCTCCTCCTGCACCCCACTTGGAAATTGAATTTTGGTGATATTACACATGCACACATGTGACCTGTATTAAGTTTGCAAACAAACAAATGACGTGCTATTTTTGGCTACTAGGTCAGGTGTCCGCAAACATCGCCGGGTCTGGAGTTTGTGTTAGCAAACAGAGTGAGTTCGCTGAGAGCCACTTACAAGATCGAAGCAAACCTCGGTTTGTTATGAAACATGTTTCTTGGCTTAGTCGTGTCTGAGTAAAGCCAAGTATTGGCCACCCAAACAGAGAACAAGATTGTGGCTTGTGCTGGAATCTTGTGAGATTGAAAAAAATAAACAATAACAGACTAAATGAATATCTAACATGACTTTTAGATGTTGAGAGTTTGCAAACATACAGATATACATTGCAGTATACAGCACCTACACAATCACAGATACAAGCTAAATCAACAATATAAATAAGAAAGTAATTCTGGCAGTGTTATGTAAAATTTCACACTCTGTGTCCCGAATCATGCACAGTTTTCAGATGATGTGATGTCAACAACGAGACCTCCTAGTCTGGGGGCGGGGTCATGCAAACATAGTGATATACATCAATGTGTATAAGTTATTTCCAGCTGCTGCTATCATGGCCATTCAATCCTCCATCCAGTCAAGTCCAATTTATTCCAGTGAATGTACAGTCGTTTAATGTGATCCCATTTTCTGTGCCATTTGTCCTCTTACCTAACATGTGACTGAGCTAATGTCACAGAAGGACTATAACTCTAAGACGGATGGATGTAGATTTTATTAACTATGCACACTTATCATTACTGTACTCTGTGCAACAGACAGTTGGACAAAGGGCAGCTGTATCTCTTCGAACAGTCCTGTACGCTCGCTCTGCTGCTGTTATCTCCCTCCAGATGAACCCATGCGGTCTTGTTCTCTATCCTCCCTTCTTTCAAGGTCTCTGTTCTTTTTGTTTTTTGTTTTTTATACCATCATCAATCTCTCTCAGCTTCAGTTTTCTCTTGATCTGCCTCTGCTTTTCCACATCCCCATTCTGTCTTTTTGTTATTTTTTCTCCATTACACCCAGAAACTTGTGAGAAATCAACAGCTTTTAACCACTTCTGTTGTTCTTACCCATAGATGCCAATGTCGTATGATAGTATGGTATCATCATACTCTATAAAGATGATGAAATAGGAGCATTTGATTTCAGATAGGCTGAATTTTGAATAAAAAACACAGATTGGTAAAGGCCGTGGGGGAACACTTTGAAGCGACTGTCATTTCTGCAACTTCCTGCCGTGGCTTTGATTAAAGCAGCTGGGTACAAATCTGCATTACAGTACAGTACATCGTCCCGGGCCGAGTATTAAATACTGAGGTGTTTTGTTATTCATGTTCCCCTCTGCTGCATCTTCGCAAGGACAAATTCACAAGCATGGTTCAGTTGGTGCCCCTAGGCATTTGCTTTTGCATTATGTTGCCCTAGTGAAGCCATTAACACCATGTCACCGGGGCGTTTCTCTATCAATGGCTACACACAGAGGTAGCTATCAGGATTCACATCGAATCAAAACTCATTGTCTCTGCTTTCGCCTGCGTCAGCGGCAGGTGCAGCAGCAAGATCAGCTATTCATTGCTGCTGGTCTCAGTGAAAAAAGAAAAGAGATTTACAATCTTATGCATTTATGTGAAGAGAGACATTGCAGTGAAAGCGAGGCGAACACACACATAAACTAACACAACCTGGAAACTGGGTGAGACAGGAAATCAAGAGAGAAATCCATTAGCCAGTTTGTTGTATGGGTTGTTTCATTGATGATAAGTTGGACCGATTGCACTGTGTGAGTGTTCTGCTGTTGTGTGCTTTATAAAGGTGAACATGTTTTTTTCTTCCTCCTGAGCTATAACCAATTCCTTTTACAAGCTAGCAGGAAGAACATTTCACTTTCATTTATACCTGGAAAAAAAGCAACACACTATGTATCGTTATAAATAAAACGTGCAAGAATTCAGCAAATGAAGCTCGAGGAAACTAAGACCAACTCTCACCTTCTGTTTAGACAGAGCGCAACGTGATCAACGAGGAATTCATTTCCTAAACAGCGAGCCTCAGCAGAGTCGATGTCCAGAAAGTCTGTCGGATATAGTGAGCCATTGGTCATCTCAGATGAATCAAATCATAATAAATCAAATATTCATCCTGTGATGACCCCGCCCTCTATGTTGGGGGTGTGTTATTGGCAGGCTGCTGGTTGGTCTGCTTTGTTTCCCAGGTTCACCAGAGGTGGGACCATCATCAGGGGATGTGCTACACCTGGGCCTGGTGAAGCGTATTTATCTCTACGCTGGTTGCTCTCTCGCTCTCTCACTCCATTCACGCCATCTGAGGCGTTTTCGCACTCACACACACACATGCATCCATGCACGCCTACACTAATGACCACAGACACTGATCTTTTGCTTAATTTTCTGATGTCACGGTTGTATTCGAATCTCGTCTCCTCTCCCGTTCTTGGTTACAGTCTCCAAGCCGGACTGTAACAATCCTTCATAGAAATACCAAAATAGAAATATTGCAGGACTAATTACTTAACTAAAATAAAGCAGTTTTATACTAATGTAAAAGTAAAAGTATTACATCTATTAGCACTGCATTGTTAGCTGACTGATATACATAACACTGATATACATAACTGATATATATTGAAATGATGTAATCTATAACAATGAACCATAACTGGTCATACGTTTGTATGCAAAATAAGATTAATATAGTAAGTAAAAAGTCAAATATTTCCCCTGAAATGTGGTGAAGTAAATGTTTTAAAAAATCTGAGTCAATGTTCTCAGTTATGATCTACCACTGTTAAGATAATTAGATGAAAGCCAAAGTTAGAGCAGGGTGTTAAAATATGTCATTTTACCCCAACACGTTTTTTTTTTTTTTTTTTTACATTATATAGCTGCATGACACTGATGTAGTCAGAGTCTCGATCAGTGTGCACGGATCGACCCATCAGTAAGATCATGGAAGTGTAGAAAATGTATTTTAGGTTCAATCAAGGTAAAACTTTCATGCTCTGTGCCATAAGTTTGTAAAGTTATCAGTTTTATAGCTGAAGTGCATGCCACTCAAAGCTCCCTCCAACCTCCCTCCTTTATCACTCTCAATACATATGAGAGCTCTTACTTTCCTCTCAGTGGCCTTCGCCTGTGCCTCATACTGCAGGATTCTGTATCCCTCAGTATTGGATGCTGACCAATAACACAGTATAACCCTATAATGCTGATGCAAGGCTTTCTCTGCCATCTGACAGCCAGTGTAAGGTTATTTCTCACTAAATGTGGCATACAGTATGCAGTGTAAAGACAGAGGAGGAAAGAGAAAGCCAACTGGTGGAGGATAATGATCTTTCTTTTTCCTCAAAGTAACACTGGGGGGGTGAGATGAGATGTCAGGATTCAGCCTGGTTTCCACCTTCCTGCTGAAATCCACTGGGATGAGAAATAATCCACCTTATTATTTAAATCTTGGCTTTCAAATTAGATCATATGAGTACATCTAAATGAGGTGAATTCTGTCTGTAAAAATGAATTTTTATCCAATCCCAACAGCACTTCGAACTGACCATGAATATTCAGAACTCAGCCACCTTGAACTGACATCAGTCTCAGTGGGTGAAGTGAAATGCTGAAAAGCAGACATGTTTGACTGGGCATAAAAATCCACTTTAACACAACGTTAGCTTTTGCAAATAAACCGGGCAGCACTCGTCTGCGAATCAGGGTTAGAGGACTCTTGATTTAGAGTTTGTTAAGGTTAATATTTTGGTGATGCTCTGCCAGTTGTCCCCAGATGAAAAATTCAAACTAAATGCATTAAGCCAAAGAAATCTGTGACTAACAGAAGCATCCCAAGGAAAGAATAACCAGCTAGAGAGCTCTTTTTTTTTGCCTGCCTGCCTGAAAAATCAATGGAGTGTCATTAATTGCAGGGCAGGGTGGTATTCTTGGCTCCAATAATTCACAGAGGAAATGGCCGTGAGCATTATTGCATCGCACAAATCACCCTGGCAGTCAGCTTAGCTGATGGACAAGGGGCAGCCTGGCTTGAATGTTCCTGAGAAATGAACAAGAAATTATACATTAGGACTGAAGCTCCATCAACATCCCATTGTCTGAATCTGGTTAAAAAAAAATCAGTGAAGTACTTCCCAACACATATCTATCCGTCCATATCTACAGTAAGTCACAAGTTCTGGCTGCTGTGCAAATCTAGAGTGACATGCCAGCAGAATAGTATGGGAGGTACTTAGTTAAAATATTATGCAACATAAATGAAGAGGAAAGACATGATTATCCACAAGTTTCCACTAAGGTTAGGTGATAAATTCCTTTATTACAACGTATATCATTTTATATTGTGATATTAAAATATATTTAGATATGGTGAAGTTTCATTAACATGTGTTGTTTAGGGCTACAAATAACAATTTGAGCTTAAACTATTTGTAATTTAATCAATTAGTCAATCGACAGAATTAATTAAAGCAAAAATCGGAAACATTCTTTAGTTTCAACTTCTCAGTTTCTCAGTATTTGCTGCTTTTCTTTGTCCTATATCATATTAAACTGAATATCTTTTTCTTCTGCGAATTACTGCCTGGATTCATTGTTTAGTCTATCAAATGTCTATACTTTTCTAAAGCACAAAGGGCTGTCAAAGAGGACAAAGAAAAGCAGCAAATTCTTACAAATGAGGAATTTGTTTTTTTGCTGGAAAAGTGACTTCACCTCTACTGTTGATAAATGTTTGGTGACTGCAATGACAAGTTCCAGGAGTTAAATACCTGGAAAAAAGATACATCATCACACTGTCGCAAAAAGCAAAAAGTCATTCTGCTCATTCATTTGCAACGTTGCTCACAGTGACACTTACAGATTTTAAAGAGATGGATGCCACAGTAGAAACGGTGGGAGAAAATCTCTGATGACAGATTTGTCTATCCCTACAGTATATATCATTGTTTTCACCTTAACAATTCATCATATTGTCAGAAATTATAATATGACTACATGTGCATAAACAACTGGCTGCCAAACACAACAGCAGGTGAAATATGTCCCATACTGCATGCCTCCATCTTCAATAACTCAAGTTTATTTTTCCTCAATGCACTAGCAAATTACTGGGATTCCTGTTACTTATCATATGTTCTCATCTTGATTTACTGCTAATGAAAAGTGAGAAGTGAACTCGCAGCATGGCTCTGATGCAAAATTGAGGAATTCTCCCTCCGACCTCCTTATCAATGTTTGGAGACAGAGGGAGAGATGCTCAGCATGTGTGATCGCTTACGCACCCACACACATAGCGGGTACCCTCATAAAGTAAGGCAGCTTAAGAGCCTATAGCTGCTCAGGCATAACACTTTCCGTGAATACAGTTTGGGGAGGAGGGAGGTAATGAGTCGAATTACTTTGCTAAATGGAGGGGGCCTGGTGTTCTGGAGTATAACACTGTGCAGAGGTGACCTCAGGAGGCCCTGCACTTTACTCAGTTTTCTTTCACTCTGCTGATAGGCAGGATTCAGCTGGGATGTTAGCGGCAAGGTTCAACAGGATCACTGACCGGTGAAATAAAACACATTGAGGGGGGGGGGGAATGTGGGAGTGAAATGTCACTTCTGTCAAATATTTGCAAGCTATTAAATATCAGAAAGGTACATCCATAAATACACCACACAGGTTACATTTTACATGACACGTGAGCAGTGGGAAAGAGCTATAACAATTTTCCAAAGTTATATTAACATAATTACCCAGAAAAATTAAAACACTATTTCCATTAATGAGATGATTGAAGAGATAAAAGGGATAAAAGCCAGACTGGAGAACAGATAATTGAGAGCACTGACTTCACTGAGCCTAACTTGATGTAAGGGAGGGGTATAATGCAATAATTGTCTTTCTTTAAAGTCAAATGCTCTGTGGGGCTGATTTAAACAGCCACATTAGGGTTTTCAAAACAGCTGGACAAGATGTATAGAATCTTAAACATGCAAGTTAATTTGCTGTTAGCCATGAAGACAGATGATTCATCAACGGCGATGTAAATAACATGACATGGTGGACAGTAGACCAATACAACAATCACTAAAATCAATCACACAGAGTCTCAAGCATGTCGCAGATTTTATAGTAGATTGGGTGTAAGAGAGATGAAGAGACTTGCAGAACTTAATCGTGAAGGCCAAATAATGATTAATGGCAAATTACTTAAAACATTAAGCTTCAAAGGTCGTACATGGGGAAAACTCTATGGGTGATTATGTTAATAGGAGCACATTTCCTCTCCCGGCTGCTTCAAAGTGAAGCCTACGCAGGTGGATTGATGGTCCTGCTCGGGGCCAGACAAAGCAAAGAGGGCTGGAGGGTTAGTGTGAGGCCAGTTGCACTCCATGCATGCGTGCATAAGTGTGTGCGTGTGTGTGTGTTTGTGTGTTCACATGCCTTTATCCGACCGTCTCTGTGTCTGTGTGTGTGTGTCTGCATTTTTTATCAGGGTCTGATCCAAGTGCCTCCAGATGCTGGTGCCATTTGCTCCCCTGCCAATCAAAGGCCACAGCAGAATGCCAGTCCCTCAGAGCCCTGGTTTACAGGCGGCTTACCTGTATGTCAGTATTACTTGGCTGCACGCTGTGCTCTACTCCTGTATCAGTGGGGTACAAAGAGATTTTCCCACATTTAGAGGACTATTTGCCAGTTGTGAGTGAAAGGCATATTCTAGTTTAATAATAAATATTTCTAATCGGATTAGTGTGCAATTGCCAGGAAACACTTTTAAACTCTCTAAAAATAAATAAGTCCCAAAATTCAATCGAAACTGACACATTTATCAATCACTGCGGGCAGAAAACACACTATGAGCAGCTATTCTGCTAAGCCACACTGAAAATTTGTCTACCGATTTTGTTTCCAACATGTCTGGGTCCAAAAGTTCATGGATGGATTACTTCCTGTGAAATGCTTGTGTATGCCAGTGAATCCAGTCCACCACTGACAATGCAAAATACTACAGTACATAGAGAGGTAACTAATGTAAGTGTGAATGCATTTATTAAAAATCAGGCTTAATATGATGATGAAAATGATAAAATGCAATTGTTTCCCCTGAGGTAATATTTTCTCCATACTGTGTGTGCATTAAGGACAAGACACAGCACTATAGATTTATCATCGTAGAGGTCAAACAAGTTTCTGCAGATATAATGGCTTTTTTAAAGGACTGGCATGGTGTTAAATTAAGTGTCTACAGGTTAGGCACCTCTAATATAGTAGGTTAATGGAAAACACACCGACAGAACATGGCAGAATCTTGGACTCAGTGTTCCCTGTACATTTTCCAACCTTATCCAACACGAAATGAGAAAACTAGGGTGGATGATCATCATCTTTTACACTCATTGAGTTGTTGCACAGTGCATTTCTCAGAAAATTGCAGCACATATGACATATGGACCCCTACACTTCTATTTTTTTTTTATTCTAGTAATTACAAATGATATGTCATCTGAAGACCTGCACCTTAACAGAAAGCCTCTATCAACTTCAATCCATTTTGAGGAACTATTTTTTTTGTTGTTGCTCTGTTATATTTCAAAGCACTGACTCAAAACCAGCAATAAATTAAAAGAGAAATTCAGGGAATGACAACAGTGCAATAAACAGTCTTAATGTACGTCATGGAGAAATGCATCCGTCCCCATTGCATTGCTGATTCTGGCACAGATTAGCATAGCCTGTAAAGAATTGCTGACATCACTAAAACAGGCTATACTAATTAAAGCCAGAATCATCAATTCAGATCTTCATACACCTTGAACCCCTAAAAAATGGAAGAGAGGTTTGAAAGTTGGAAACGAATCAAACGTTAGCATCAGAAGGAACGTAGGATGAAAGAAAAGCACATGTGAAACTGGACGCTTCCTTTGTTTTGAAAATGAAAAGAATAACAAATGTTTCAATTCTGTGTTAATGATGACAAAATTGGTTTATTACATACTGTGCAAGCAATCTTATTTTTCATCCTCTTAAACTAAAACGTTTTTGTTTTTTACATTGCCGGATGCTGGACTTCCAGTTTTCCTACTGTGAGTGTTCAACACATGGTTTGTTTTAGTTCAGAGCAGCACGGGTCCACGGGACAGATGTCGCCCCCCTGCACCCCCCCTATTCTATAAGCAGTCTTTATCACACAGAAGCCATATCTGTGAATTATTATACCACACACAATGCATCACACCAGGACCTGGTTTCTCAATGACACCCTGCACATAATGGATAGCCTTGTGAAAGAAAAATGAGAGGAGAATAAGAAAGAAAAGTAGAAGAGTGGGGAGAATGTGGGTGTGAACAAAGTGTGAACAACCAAGCGGAGAGGTAAGAAAGTCGAGTATGACAGACAACAAATGAACAGAGAACTGCGTTTTTAGATAAGGAAATATGCATTCTGTTTAAGATCTCGGTCCAGCGTAGGCTCAGTAAAAATATTTCTGAATTTCCCCCATAATAAAAGAATGACAAAGACAAATGAGTCAAAAGCTCCAATAACCAAGATGTTTTACTGGCGTTCACTCTCAGACTTATATGTCAAGGAGATGACGTTCCCTGTGTTTGGTTTGGTTTGGTCTTTGAAACCTTCGTCAATAAAACTCCTGAGTGCGCGTCTGTTTGTCAGATTTGTCAGATTTGTCCAACGAAAAATTAGCGCTTAAGATGTTCTGCTCAGAAGTCTTGATCTTTTACCATCTATCTGTGGCTTAGCGAAGGTGGAAACTGTAATAATTTATCATCATAATTATACAAACCTAAGATATGGTCTTCTGCAGATACAGTTTACCGATGCATCACCATGCCATTATGACGCATGCCTAGATTTCTATCACTAACTTTGAATAGGAAAAATTCCTAAGGGGTTGTGTAAACCAAATAACTGAACTGGTATGACAGAAGGTCAAAAGCGCGTTTGCTCTTTTTTCGCGGTTTCAAGAGTTACTGGTGGTTTGTGAAGTAATTTGAAATGCCGGGAAGAAGAATTCATATTTGGAAACATGGCTCTTCATATTTGGTCTTTTGCCACTGAACTGATGAAGAGCAGTTCATAATGGAACTACAAACACAAATTAATCAAATGCAAGTTGCGGGCACTACTTCATTTGTTTATCTGTGGCATACACAGCTTGGTTTTTGCACCAGACGCTGCAGATAAGAATGTGTGTAATGTGTACTGTGACATTTCTATTACAAAGACTAAAAGTCTACAGCCACTATTGCTTTTGGCTCCATGGTGACTGTACTTAGGCACTGATTCAAGATAAGTGCTAACTTCAGCATGCTCAAAATGGCGTGGTGATGTTTCGCATGGAATGTTTACCATACTCACCGTGTTAGTTTAACATGTTATCATGCTAAAGCACGAAACACACAGTATAGCACAGGCTGATTGGGATGTCATACATTTTCATAATCACAAGTTATCACAAGTCACCCTGAGGAGGACATGAATTGCTGAACCAGATGTTACAGCATGGAGACATTTTCATTCAGAGGAACAATCAGAGGATCATTAAAGTCATTAGGATTCATCCTCTGGAGATGGATGTCTGTACAAGATGTAATGGCTGTCTACAAGCTATTGAGATATTCACTTTTTAATGAAGAAGTTTAAAACTTTGGCAAACAAAGACTGTTATTAAAAAATTATGTTTCTTGTGTTGCCAACTTTGATTTACCTCACAGTTGTATTGATCTAGCAGTGACCCACCAGCAATGTCATTGTTGACTGAACAGTAATGCCCATCACAGCGATGTCAGAGACGTAATTCAAAAGACGTTATGTATGCCACACACTCAAACACTCAGAGTTAGCTACAGAAGCAGAGAGACTGGCAAATTAAACTCCAGAATATTCTCTAATTAAGAAAAGAAACAATTAAAGTCTAAAAATCATCAACTAAAACTTGCCTTGTTCCAGTCAATAACCTTTAGTGCTGAAGCAACACTTTAAGCTTGATAGAGTCATTCTGAGCTAATAACATTTAATTAAGTGTTCTGACTATCTTGATCTTGTTTTTCTGTGTTTAATTGAGCACCATGACCTGAACAAGTATTTTCTCATTTGTCCTGCTTGTACTTTACAGAATGCATGAGGTCCACTGACAATTAAGCTTATAAAATGGACAATTTACACTAAAATAAATTATGGTTTTGTGTAAATAAGCTAGATAATACACATAATTGTGCTGTAGTATTAAGACTAGTGTATTTTAATTCAAACACTTTTAGTTTCTACGTTTTGTTGCCAGTCAATAGTTCATGTTGTGTAAATATATCCTGTAAAAACAACATTTCCAAGTTACAGCCATTATAGCAAACAGTAGGCAATGTGAAGCAGGTATCCATTAAAATTCCTGGTGTGTCCAGTAAGAAGTGATAAAGTATATATTAAATATTGCAAACATGTGCAGAGGTTTCCACCAGAACATTCCACGTCTGTAGAATAACATGTCTGCTGGTTGACTGAGGAGCTGCGTGGATTGAAAAGCCACCGCATAAAAATATATTTATGCCACAGGAGAAAAGTCGAAGAGATACATCTGGACACTGTCTCCAGCAGGTATGGGACTGTGTGTTCTGGCAGCTGAAGGAAGACTAATAAAATGAGAGAATTTTGTGCAGGGAGGTAAAACAAGAGAAGGAAGGTTAGGAAAAAAATTAGGAAAGTTTTGTGTTTTTAACAAGTTTTCCTCTGATTAGTCATGTGCATAATTTTCCCTTAAGCTTTAACGATGGGCATAATATCAGGAAACTGACATAACAGTGGGTTTGGAAAAGGCTGTTGGGACAGCTGTGCCTCACGTAATGTGCTACATTTGTAAAACTGAACAACACTATGAGCCGGCGAGTGGAAAATGCAAAGGATAAAAAAGGAACTCTAACATCATTAGCCTGGGAAAAAGCTTATGATGGTGTTATGATGCAGTAAATGACAAAGATCATATTCAGGATATAAAACAGACGACAGTAAAACAGCATGAGGGCACACGTTTTGTATACTTTAGCTCACAGTTCCTTAGATAATGGAATCATTGGCAGTATAGAAGACAAAGATATAAAAGTTAAAGACGTTGGAAACTTTTAAACTACCTATATCAAGTCTACAGGGTGCACAGGCACAAGAGTACTATCAAGGTGGTAACAAAATTTAAAAAGAAGCACCTGCAGGTATAATAAGTGCCCAGACATTATAAGACAACTACACACAAGCTATAGAAGATTAATGCTGAGCATAGGGCAGCAGCAAAACACGATCACAGACAAGACAGATTGCTGTGTAGCAAACATATTGACAGAAAGAGGCGGCAGTTTGAGCCAAAGCTGCCTTTGGACAAAGCCGTCAGTGAATGAGTTGGTAAGTTGCAGGAAAGGGACTTGGCTACAGGGTTGTGCAATATGGCGGGTAACCAAATTAGATTCATTATGTGCAACATAATATGTTCCATCATGAGAAAAGACTAGAGAATACGAGAGCATATCGATCACACCCACACACTGTCTTGACTTGTGTTACCATTATAGCATCACAACGTAAATGTTTACCATTTAGAGTATCTATAGCATACTCGAATGACACAGTGTTCAGTCTCTATGCTAAAAAAAAAACAAAGTCACAGCTGTGGCATGTTGCAGCTGTGATATTTTTTCTTTCCTCACATTAACATCCATGACCTCTTCAATCTGTCCCCAGAGTTTTCACCTCATACTAACAGAGCTGCTCCATCTCAGCACCCCTATGTGTGGTGAGGTTTACCACTGTCCCCTAAAGCAACTAAACACGCGTCAACATCTCTATACAGTAAAGAACGGACTGAAAAAGGCCGATAGCTACAGTCAAAATTATTTTACTGTTAGTCAATCTGCAGGTCTACTAATAATAAAACTGAAACGAACTACATAGTGAAGAAGCAATAATTTAGTTCTTTTCATAACTGCTGGAAATCTAAGTGATATCTGGCCTGCAATATACAGTATGTAATTTATCGTGTACATATAGGGGGCATGGAGGTAGGGCGGGTCGTCCACTAATCAGATGATCAGTGGTTCGATCCCCGGTTCGCTCCTCAAACTAATGAGCAATTGGCAACCTTGCATGGCAGCCAATGCCGTCAGCGTATGAAGCAGCGTATGAGATATGTCCTGTAAAAGCTCTTTGAGTGGTCGGAAGACTAGAAAGGTGCTATATAAGTACAGTCCATTTACCATCTTCACAATAATGAAATGTCCTTAGCCGATCAGTGAGTTTTTAATCACCAACTGTACAACTGAGGGCTGATCCAAATCATATCCTTTATTTATTGTAATCCTGTGTGGTGCAGGTAGACTAGTTGTCAAAATTTCAAAATGTCCTCCATTAAAAAAACTGTATCTATTACAAAAAAAACAGTGATTTGAGCTGCACAAATAACATCGAGCAGCCAACTATTTTAATGAAGACATGTCTAAACACTGACGGCGAGGAGAGCGGAGGTTTAAAAACACAGTCACTTTGCATCTTTTTCAGCAATATTTGGCACAAGTACCAGTACGAGTCTTCTCAAGTACTGCAGCTGGTTTAAAACTAAATTTTGGACTTAAACTGGAGAAACGGAGGGCGTCCAATTTATATCCCAACACATCCAAATAGATGCTCTACATTTGGAGCGATCATGCAAAGCAAAGCAAAGAGAAACCTTAGTACTAACTATCTGTTGAGACAGTCTTGTTCAAGTTCAGTAAGTGTTGAGTAAGTGTAAAACTGTGTGGGGGAAGCATGTAAATAACGTGTAGGATAAAATGGATTTTTAACTGTTTTACTGACTTTAGCATAGTCCTAATTTAGTATTCAATGTGCTGCTGTGTGGTGTAAACAAACATGAAAACATCAGACTGAAACTCTGGAATCGATTGATACTGAATATTAAATGACTTGGATCAGGATTTGGGCCAGAAAAACATGATTAGTGCATTGACAACTGCTTCCATACTTCAAGCTGAAACTGCAGAACTATTAACGAAGACTGAGATTCCCATTTGGCACAGCCGAGGAGTTCACAGACAACAAAAATTGCAGTGTTTGTGTTAAAAATCCATCATCTTGCAATAGTTTCTTCAAAACACTGTGTGGACAGTAAAGGCTTCAGCAGAGTAAGCTTAGTGGAAGTGTGTGTGTGTGTGTGTGCAATCATGTGCATTAATGGACTTGTTAGATCAGAGATTCCCTAACTTAGTCAAGGATTATTCTGCAATTGCAAGTTTGAGCCCCTGAGAGCTGCGGCTGAATACCAAATACTTCTCTTCTTTTTTTTCTTTTTTTATAATGTTTGAAGTTTTATAATGCAGAATCCCACTGCCTAATGAAGTCCTGCTGGACTGGTTTTTCCTCACTAAATCTCACCTTTTGTTCTCCATCGGTTCGATTTTGACAGTCAACAAATTATGACAGAGGCTGAAGGCACTTTATTGAGGTTCTGTATGTATTTATGATTCATTTGCATTTTTTTTTGAAACATCTAATTCTATTCTACAGAAATAAGCAAGAAAAAAAGAGTTTCGTGGAATTTCAGACCTCAGCTCACATGAGATCTCTACAAGTTATAAACACCGCCCAGAAAATGATCAGCTGCGACCTCCCCTCCCTGGAAGAACTTTAAAGTTCCCGCTGCCTCAAAAGAGCCCAGAACATTATCAAGGACCCATCTCACCTCGGACACATCCTATTTGAACAGTTAACCTCAGGCAGGCGATACAGGACATTAAATAACCACACAAACAGACTAAAAAACAGCTATAACTGCCCCAAACGACCACATGAAATACCTAATGGACTGACTGACTGGATGTATGCGCTGTTTTGCGTTATCCCTCTTATCTATGTTTTATACTGTTTTTTTTTTTGTACTTCCTGCTCTGATGACTGCACTTAAACTTTGTTATGCATTGCATAATGACAGTAAAGATATTCTATTCTATTCTATTCTATTCTATTCTATTCTATTCAAGTTAGTTAGTACAGATGTGGTGTGCAGCATGATTTTGAATTCATCTAATCCTTTTCTATCTAGAGACACAAATTTGACCATATTTGGCTGATAAACATAAAAAGTTTGTGGAATAACAGGATTTCACTCTCCCATTGTGCGTTTTGAAAACAACAAAATTCCTCAAACCCTTTCAAACCTTAAATCAGTGATAACAGTCTGCCAGTAAACGTCGTGAACGCCCAATAAAATCTATTAATGGATCCAACAGCTGAAACAGATACGATGGAAGAGATGTAGGGTAAACACATTACTTTAGACAGGTAATCATATTTTTTTAAATGAGGTGACAGAAATGGTTTATCTGTGCTTTCCTACGCTCTTATGCCCAAATGTTCTGATTCATATCTCTTGTATTACCACGTCTGTCCCTCCTGTTACTGCAAACCCAGAATGAAATGCATGCCGACTGAATTCTATCCAGTGCTCGAGTGCTTTAAACCATTCCTGCGGTTCTACTCAGACTCACAACTGCAAACCCACTGAACTCAGTAAAACAGCATGTACACAGCACGTGTGCACCATTTCTCTCATGAAAAATGAGCCTTGCCTTTGGCCAGTTAATTAAAATGATGATTTTTTTTTATGTTTGCTTGATTTTAATGTTTATTTGTGTTAGTTTCACTTACAGAGATTGCATTGATTATAGCCTGAGGTTCACTACTCTGCTATCAATCATCACTTCAGTGCAAAACCTGATTTCCATAACTATTACTTTCACCAAAGGCTACCTCATTTAACACTTTTTTTTTTTAGAGGTTGAGGGTAATATTTTATCAGAGAACAAGCTTTCCAGCATATGGATAATACTATCGCACAAAATCAGCCTCAGGTGTGTTACAGGGAATTAAGTTTATTACACATTATCAAGATTATAGTTTCATAAAGGCCACTTGTAAACCAACAGTTTTAGGCCATGACTTAAATAAATACAACATAATCTACACTGTGAAAATATAAAACATTCCAGTAACTTTAATATTTTGTTTTCATTTAAATGAGCCCTTCACATGTGCCGTAAGGTTACCATTAGAGAGAGAATCACAGAAATACCTGCTGTGTATCTGCTGCCACAAGTGGCAACTCAGTTGATGCAAGCCTCTCTAATTCTAGATCTGATCCACAGATCCATTTCAGTTGCTGAGAAGCTGCCTGTCCACTTCCTGTGGTGTTAATATTTGTCCTTCAATGACATTTCTATGGTTCACACAGCAAACATTATCCCACAATTTCCCTGAGTCCCTAATCATATTGCACATTATTAGGTAGTAGTATTGGTATGGCTGTTGTTGTCAGGATATTATCATAATGCATGTTTATTCTTATGTTTATTTATTTCTTTCGGTCATGTGCGCGCTTGATATTTAGTTTCCGCAGGTAATAACTTACAGATGGTTTGGAGCCACCACTGAAGACTGCTGCCCTATATGGACCTCCACTCATGCTAATAACAAACTGCCTGGAATGTGCATCCAAATTAAAATCAAACACGATTCGCCAACATTTTCACATGGGTACTTACAATTCAGTGGTCTGCAGTGGTTTGATGGATGAGACGCAGGGTTTTATGTTTTTCTTTTTCAGATTTGACAAATAAATTCAAAGAAAAACAAGTCGTGTGTTAGTATTAGTCTCTTCTTGTCAGCAAAGCCCTTGAAAACACAAAACCCAAAATGCATTGCTTCCAAGTATTGCCTGAGCTTCACCATTGTGACATATTCCCAGGTTAACAGTGTGTTTAAACAAACACACCATTTACTCTTGTTTGACTAAAGCTTACTCCAATCTGCAATGCCCAGCTTATCAGGAGATTACCGACGTAAAAATAGTTTCGGTCTTTTGAATGCAATTTGTTGACGATGAAACGTTTCTAAGAAAGAAATTATTTGTGAATGAGGTCAAATATGTAGTTTAGATGTGTCGTTATGAAACACAGACATGCGATGAGACAGTGCAGTAATGATTGAACACTACCCATCACCATATCTTTTTACCCATACATAATTACAAACACAAACATATTGGTATAAACTGGTGCAGGCAGGAGTTAAAGTAGGCCAAAACACTTACTAACTTATCAGCATTTCAGATAAAAGTTTCTTTTCACGGCTTCATTCTAAATATAAAAGTACAAAATATTAAGGTACTTAGCGATATTTTTGACTTCTCTGGTACCCTTTTATTATATTTGTGTGTCAGTGTCTGAACATCATAGACATCTTCAAGTTGCTTTTGTCAAAACAACAGTGTTAAACACTGAATTTAAGTTTATATAAAACAAAAGCAGTGGACGCAGGTGCATTTTGTGCACAGGCTTATTGATCCTACTGAAGGCTATTTCGGATAAAACAAACCATTATATATGTTGGTCATTAATAAAAAAAGATATTCACTTAATTAAGATTTTATTTGAAAGTACATTGTCACTTAGGCCAAAATGCCAAAATGACAATTCTCAGGCATGGATGAGTGTTTCAGGGTGGGGAAATTCCACACTGAGCTCTTCTCAAAGCCACCGGGGACAAAAGTGGAAAAGAAAACACGAAGACATTAGATAATGAGTTCTGTTTCAGAGGACTTCATTTAAAATGTCTAAAATGAACATTAGCAAATAGCTTGGAGCTGCGTGTCCTGCCAAATGTTGACGGGGAGGGTGGGAGGTGTCATTTGAGAATACAAGGATTCTCTGACTCTCTTAACTCACCAAATGTTTCAGGGAGGTGAAGTTTCTGGAGGTCACCTTTCAGCGGAGTGCCTTTTGGTGTCCATGCTGTCTACTGGGGATGTGCAAGTATTCTCCTCAGGCCTGATCATGGCGCCTGTGAGACAGACAGGGGGCAAAGGGGCAGAGGGAGAAGGAGAGGGCAGAAGAGAATGAGTTAAAGATGATGTGTCCAAATTACCAAATTAGGGAGTGAAACACCTATAGCACACTGACACACACACACGCATTTGAAATGGTAGACAAAACCATAACACCGTCAAGGCAATTTGAGCCAAAATGACTGCTTTTTCTCTCCAGAAAATATATATTTTACCTCTCTCAAACAGAGCCAAGGGTTTTTAGTCATCTAATTTGTATATATTTTCATGTCTGTCACTGCCAAATGGTTCATATTGCTCTCAGTCAAATCTTTCTTTATGCTTTATTTTGTAATATGTTTTAATCAAGGATCTCCTTAAGTAGTGTAGCTACCATTCCCCACTGGATAATATCTGTCAAAGGGAAGAATGGCATGTCTTCATGTCTAGGGAAGTGTTCATGCCTTATATAGTCTTTGTCTAGTAGAGTTGCCTGCTGCACATAGCTGGATCTAGCCAGGGGCTAAGGAAGCAGACCTTATGAGAGCTCATTAAAACAGTCTTCAAGTCTTAAGAGACAAATATGAATGTACAACAAAAAAAAAAGAGCTTGCCATTAAAAATAATCAAAAGTAATGGAGCAGTTCCCAGACTGAAAAAAAAGGCATTTATTAAAAATGGAAGTCATATGGGAAAATGAAAAGGGATGACAGTCACTGTAGGATCCCAATACTAATAATCAAACATGTCCAGTGTCGTGGAACAAATGAGCACACTACTCTACTCTTTGTAATTACACCTCAAAGGTCAATAGAGGAAACATTTCACTTCTAATGGGTAGTTGTGTGACATTTCCGGATGAGGACGATTCTCTTTGCATTGACACACTGACATTTTCACAGACTAAATTAAAAATTCATACATTTAAATAAAAAACTGTTTTCTTGCATTTTATAAATGATGGGCTACTTCTTCCTAATAACGACGACCTCACTCGGCCTATCTGCTCCATATTTTCGCTGAGTCTGCCGGGGCGTTCTCGAGTAAAGCCTTAAAGAGGGCTGAAAAAGACAATTACCATTTTCAAGTTTCCACTTTAAGCCCATAACAAGACTTGATCGGAGTCTCAATTTTAATGACGGGGGCTTTACCCATAATAATATGAAATGGTAATTATCCAGATAGAGTGTGAATATGAATGTACAATAGCTCATTACCAATCTGAAAGACAAATGTGTCATACAGTACATTTGAAGGCCGCTCATTTAAAGCAACAGATAAAAGGTCAAGTAATTATGTAAGCTTTAGCTATCAGGCCCACAGTGAATTACACTGAAAGAAATAAAAAGAACATCTTCAAGTAAAAAACGGTGTGGAATATGAAACTAATTTTGAAAGTAGTTCTGATTATGCTAACCTAGAATTGGTCATTTAGCAAAACATTAATTCAAAAGTGTCAGCCGATTATTACGAGTCAATATTTAATTTTATCACTTTTGCACTTTGCACTCTTGGCAGATAATAACTTAGCAACCTGTAGTTATGTAACACCTTCCAACTTAGCTCAGTATAACAACTAGTTTGCAAACCGTTTTAATATCGTTATAATACAGTTTTAACTGAGCCAAGTAAATGTGTTATGCAACAAAAAAACTTAAACCAGCTGGTGACTTCATGTGTATTAAAGCAGGCACATAGGATAGGATAGTCGACAGCCTTCCCAGGTCAACAGATGAATGAACACTGCAGCACACAGTGACTGTGGGCTGTAGAAACCAGTGGCAACTAAAACATCATGGGTTGGATTGTGCGGATTAAACCCTGCAAATCTTACTTTCACTCCACAGTTCCACTTCTCTCTTCCTGCTAAACGGAGCCCCCTTATCTGTCCGAGCAATGGTCCAATATAAATCTACTAGCAAAGCTCTTCAAATTTATTGCCCGCAAATACATTGATATCACATTTCACTGACTGTTCATCCTTCCCCATGTGTGCACAAAGCGAGAACAACCACACAGACCCTAAAAAACTGCCCTTGATTAATGTCTTTTAGGGATTTATAAGAGTCAAATACACCCAGTGTCGGGTTGATTTAGGAGCTGCGAGTTCTGTTGGGGAACGATAAAAACTGAGCTCAAACTTCATTGAACGCTTGTGCAAAAAAGGGGGAAGAATGTTTACTGAGCCTGCTTCTGATCGAGCAACATATTAACCTTGCAGCTTCATCTCACTGTGTTAAATGCTACAAATGACTCAGTATCTAATCGGCTGCTTGTAAGGGAATTGCAAGAGTTTAGGTGCGTCACAGAGTGCCTTACAAATGGCCTTTTTTTTGATGAAGTGATAGTGTGGAGGAGGGAATATTGTCTCCAGCTGTAACGCTGCATACAGGAATGTGTAGGAGCAGGGCAGTTTGTGTGTGTGTGAAAGAGAGAGACAGGCAAAAAGACAGACATACAGAAATACGGACAGAAAAGGACAAAAAGTGTGTGTTTCTTATGGTTGAACCGCAGTTGAGATTCAGCCAAGGTCATCCTCTTACTTCTGACATACATGGAGCCAGACTGAGCCTCTCACTTGGACGCTCTCCATCTGCTCCCACTGATAAGACGGGCTACTTATTGTGCAGCAGACAGACACCACGGCTCTGCATTGTGCGGATATAGTGTGATTAAAACCAAATTTAGATGTTCTTGGATCGCAATAAAGAAGACAATTTCCTCACACATACAGTACATGCCTTTCTAATGAAGGGCTGAAATGTCATGTTATACAACATTTACCAGGACTAAAATAAAGATGCATGTTTCCGCTTATCTGCAGGTGCATTTTTTTAAAGTATGAAATGGTGCACTAGTGTGAAAACAGTCCATCTATAAGCTACTGTAAAGCAAGAGGAAACAAGGACATTGCATTGCATCATATCCACAGTTCAGTGGAGCATTATTTTGCAGAAGGACCTTTCCAGCCACATAGATAAAAAGGAATATTCTCTTAATTGGTTTATTCATGTCGGTCGGGAAACTCAATTGCAGGATATCAAAGAGGCCTGACACGGCTTAACCCAAACGAGGACTGCCAAAAGTTCACATATTTTTACTTGGTGTCCTCTGAAGCTCATGTAAAATGGTTAATAAGTGTAAGTGCACCTTGTTGACCAGCAGGACTGCTCCTGTCCTGACTGACAACACTTAGTCACCACCCCGCAAGCTAAAATTTATGAGGGAAAAGTAAAATATGTCTTTCTGGCACATCGGCGAGGACAAATCTCAGTTTGGATTGTCTTCTGTTTTGTTGTACTCAGAGAACCACATGAATTCAAGACTAGGGCTCAGTTAAGGACAGCAGCTCTAAATATGAAAGAGAAATATGGGTGATCATAAATACCGTGCGGGGGAGGCATCACTGTTTATGGCAACATGTTGGTGCCAGTCCTAAACAAATGCCATGATGATGGTAACAGATTACACAGGGTGTAAGAAAGTGGCAATAAAGTAATGACGAGTCATGTGTGCTGAAGGAGGAGTTACACACAGTTCTGCAGTGAACGGACTCTGTATGCAGATTACAGTCTGTCTGTCTTTGTCTGTGCATGACTTTCGGCATGAAAATTAGATTAATTGTTTATTCGTGCATCACGATAACAGAGACTAGGTTCATATCAATAAACCGCAGAAATATTGATAAGCTCACTACCGGCACGTTTTCTTCATTTAACTCTCACATTGTTAAACTGAGTAAATTGATAAGCCATCTGCCAAAACACTGCACACACACACACACACACACACACACACACACACACACACACACACCCAGTGGTCTTTAAAGGGCTATATACAAATCTTCAAATGAATGGCAGAAATCCAGGCAAGCTTCCACGATGCCAAGAGGATCACTGACTGATTGCCATAACTACAGCTGATGAGCTCAACATGCGACACTTCCTTAAACTAGCCTTACCCCGTGGAGAAGAACCAACTGGCAGGAAACGAGGCCAAATTGATCAAGAAACAGATGGAAGAGAAGCAGCCTCTATAAAAGCCCACGAGGGTGTAAAGGAAGGAAAAGGATGAGGGGGTGAGGATGAAAATGAGACAGAGAGCGAGAGCTGATTGGAATAAATTCAAGATAAAAATGAATTACTTTTAAATTACTTTTTAATAACAAGATAATGCAATTTCCTCCTGAAAATCAATTAACCTAGAACTGAGACCTATATTTGTCCAGGAATGCGACACTTTGAGAGCAAAAACGTTCGACTTTGAGCTGACACGTTCACTAACACATTTGAACAAAAAGTCAATTTGCTTTAAGAAGTTAAAACCTGTGAAGATGATCTGTAACAGAGTTATTTTCTGTGTATCCTTAAGTAATCTTTCTGAGAAACACGACACACGAGAGACCTTGAAAATTCGCCAAATAGCAAAGCATTCCCGCCCTCTCATATTTCTTTTTAAAGAGTTCCGCAAAGAGACAATGTCTTCACTGTCACAGCCAGTTTTAAGACACATTCGAGATTCATTTATTTTGGTTCTTCGATTCTGAGATCATTACGGATACCAATGCAGGTCAGTGTGACTTTATAAAAACATTTCTAAAAAAAAAAAACTGCTAGAAAGTTTCCAAGCTTTTTAAAAACACAATCCACGATTCAAATACAACCACAAGGGTATGACGCACAATACTACCATGAGACAGTAAGTGAATCAAAGTTATTCCTGGTGTCGAAAGCTTCTTGTCATCATCATTAAGACAAATCCTTCAGTAGTGCTGTGTATGCGACTTTAGTTGCAATTTATGTGGTCAGACATTTTACTTTTATTCAATTTTAACTTTTGGGACAACACAGTGGAGAGACTGGATCCAGTCTTCTTTATTGATGTCCATCGTCATCAGCTTACAAGGATTCACACAAGGTCACAACACTGATTTTAAACGTAAGACAACTCCATAGGTTACCTTAAACTTTCTTTGGCCTTCGTATCCAGACAAGCTCTTTCAGCGGAGTTACATATGATGATGGGTATAGATTTGACAACAATGACCCTGTGGCACAAGAGATACAAATACTGAAAATGATGGCTGATTGCGTGCGCAATAACCAGCCTTTGAATTGCACTGGAATACCTGCTGGGTTGATACAACATCTACTCTGAATGGCCACTCAGATAAAAACCTTTTGTCATCACAGCAAAAGCCATTTTAATAAATCTCCTGTGTTGAATTGGGACAGGCAAACACACACACATACACACTCTTCCTGGTGTTTATCTAGCTGACTTCACTCAGTTGAGGTCAGAGGATTTCAATCTATCTTGTAGGGCCGGATATGAAAGCTTCATATAAATCTCTATATACTGTACAGCAGTGTCTTTGAAATACAAGCACCTCTACAGTAGAGAAGTACAAATGTAGAAGCTGAGGATGTCAGGGTATAATATAGTTGCACCATTTGCTCTGTCCAAAAGAGAGGCATAGCTGTTATTTTATACACTTAGACAAACAGGGAATTACAGTAATGGCTATGGCAGTCAACAAAAAATAAACCTTGGTGAAAAGATCTCGGCAACCAGTGCTACTTCACTGTGAATTACCTCCAACTTCAAGTAAGTCTCCGTACTACAGGATACTTCATGGCATCGCTGAATTTATATGCACCGTCTATCTCATGTCTGCTGTCATTAAGTGCCTATTGATCCTGGCAAACTAGACGGTGTCGGATAATGATAGATCTAAGACAAGCCACATCAAATTACAGCCGACTGTATTCATACCAAAGTGCTTCAAATCAACAGGTTGTTCGCAAAGCGCAAAGTGCAAAGTGCGTGAGTCGTCAGCGGTGGGATGAGACATGAATGGGTTGAGGGTAGTTATCCGCCCAGAGTGTGAATTAAAAATCTGAGCTCGGTCTCCACATCATTAACCCTTCAGAGCGACATTGACCTTAGATGTTCATTTGATCTCATTGCGTTTTGGTGAGTGTGGAAGTAGAACGGGGTGAGGGTGAGGGTGCAGGGCCACTCTTTGATGTTCTAATGCAAAATTTCTTTTATCTCTCGTGGAGCGTTTTAAGACCGGGCCGGCTGTCCAGAAACTCAATTAGAGCCACTGTGAATGCGAGCCGACAGCATAAGAGGAGGCGTGAGGTGTGAACGACGCAGGGAGGGTAGAAGCATAAGAGGAGGCGTGAGGTGTGAACGACGCAGGGAGGGTAGAGCGGGTAGAGGAAAATAAATGCAACTATTAGAACAAACGGGACCACAAACTGAGCAATGCAAACAAAAAGAGCAATTTTCTTTTTTTTTAAAGATGAAATCTTAACTGCAGGGAACAAATCATGAAAGAGTAAAACCAACAGCAATAGCTCCAGCTATGTGTCTGGGAGCAACATGACCAAATTCCTGTTTATGAGTTGCCCTGATTGTGTGATATCCAGCTGGTGTACAAACAAGCTTTTCATTGAAGTTCACGATAATGGTTAGTATTGTGTTAAATGGATAATTGAAGGCAGCTTGCTTGATAAATGATGTGTGTCGTTGCTGCACACAGTGAAACTCCTCAGTCCATTTAGCAAGCCGTCATCCAGGGGTTCATTACCACGAATACCACAAAGTAGCATAAAAGAATTCACAATCCCAAAGGCTCAAAGCTCTTAGCGTGTTCATTCAGCCAAAACAGTGTGGGCTGTTGTCTGCCCCCGTGATGTACAGTATATTGTACGTTAGAAACAAGGTGGAAAGAAAGAGGGGAAGGGGGGGTAAAAAAAGTAGGAGGTTAGAAGGGATGACAGGAAGAATAGGAATTGCATCTGTGTGCTGTGTATATGCACAGGACTGGCAGACCCCCACTGCATCCTTTTATGACTGTGAAAAGATGCACTGCAGCTTAGGTGAGGAGGGGAGGAAAGAGGAGAGGAGAGGAGGGGAGGAAAAGAAGCAGAGGCATGGCTTTTTACATTAGGCCTTTCATCTCTCTCCTGCCATCGGTCATCAGAAATGGGAGAACGCCGACTCCCAAACACTGTGCTTTGTTCCAATTCCATTTAGCTCTGGACTGGCTGGGACACAAGAGAATGAGAAAATAAAGAAGGCTATATTACAATGTTCCGAGAGGAGCTAAAGAATTATTCATGCACAAAGGAATTTAACTGCATTGTCCGAGCGCCAGTACCAACAAAAGAATATTCTTGGTTTTCAAATAAAGATCTTCTCCCATCAGGCGAAAGCTATTTCCAACCTTCATCTCGCAAGACCACTAATAGTCATGAAATACTTCCTGTGGACACTGTAGTCCAAAGAAGAAGTGAAGAATCGAGACAAAAGGTCAACGTTAACGACATCAGAGGAACACACTTGTTATGAAATCTAGCTCAAGTGTAAGTGTGCACACAAACAAACATACAGACGCCACAAAGTGTTTCTCACACATCAGTGGGACTCACTGGGTGATTTTTAATATGTTGTGGCCATAATTCGCCATGCACAATACAAAGAAGTGTTTGTGTTTTCAACGACATACATTTACTTGCCTTGAGAAATCATGGGAACAATATCTTTATGCCTTTTCACAAGTTATTTATCCAGATTAACCTTTAAGTGCTGCACAAACAGTAAGTCATAAACAGTGATCCTGAGAAAACATATTGAGTAATGAGCATGAATGGAGATGTGAGCTGCAGAATTTTTAAAGAGAAAGTATAATATTTAAGCTTATAATTGTGCAGGAAGAAAGAAATACCATTTAAGCCGTGCTGAAGTGGAACACACATACAACTTGCCGGTAATCCTGAAAACTAAAAGATTTCAGCACCATCAGACACAATAACAGATAGCTAACAGGTATTCTTTACTGTTCCACAAAAAAAAGCTGTGCTGAACCACAGTTATGACAGCTGAAGGGTTATTACCAATTAAGCCAGCTGTGTCTCTATGTCTTTGCGAGAGGGACAGACAGAACAGCTGAGCCTCTGCCACGAGGTGACGAAGAGAGAGAGAGAGACAATCAGCAGCAGTCAACCAGTCTTATTGGAAAAAAAAAATCTCTCACAGAAGAAAAAACCTGAAACAAGAAGAGAAAAGGATTTAGAAACTGAGCCCTGCAACTCGTGGAGATAAAACCAGGGAATAAGTTTCTAGAATACGAGGCTACCCCCTGACTTGTGTTAAATGGAGCAGCCCGCCTTTCTGTTTCAAAGACGATGCGGCCGACGACATAGGCAACATTAACTTTAAAAGATATGCTCAGAGTTCAGAGATGAGATTCAAAACATCAGCAGTGAGCTGGAAGGAAACTTGATGGTGCTTGGACAAAATTTCAAAGAGCATCTTTCAGTCGGATGAGTCATTTCATTTTGCAGCTGTCACGGTTGTCCAGTGGGATGCCAAAGACCTTAACCGTGGGGCATAATTTATTATCTACTGAAATGATAATGACGCTGAAATACATGCTAATGTCTGATTTCAACAGGGGATCAATGAGAGATTTTGGAATAGCAATCCAGACTAATTAAAATACACTCAACATCATCAGAGAGAGAGAGAGAGATCCTTTCACTGATGTTCTTGGTGCTCCACTACTTATCTGACTAATATGCATCCTCTGCTTCTCCACTACTTTATTAGATGTCATCACACCTCTCAGACACAACTTCCCCTTCACCGCCCCTCATGTTCAAAATGTGTTAATTTTAAAGGTGTTATATAATATTTCATTTATATAAATGCAGATTTTGTTATAATACCCTCTTAATACAATTTAACTGTCAACTGCAGAAGCATCCCCTGGGGTACAAACACCCCTGCTTGGGAACCATTATTCTATAACATATAGTATTTTTGTTGGGTTTGAGATGGAACTTTATTTAATTTTATATTTAATTTATCTTTATTTCACCAGGAAGTCCCAGTGAGATCAAAACTTTGTCAAGAGCCAGTGTTCAAACATAGTGGCCTCTCAAGAAAAACATATGCCTTCTATTTGATGCCCTCATGTTTACCATTGGATATGATCTTTTTGCAGATTATTTCATTTCCAAGCTGCATTGTTGGGAAACAAATTCAGTTTCCCAGTTGTGTAGCATTTTGTTGCATCTAGCAGTGTAGTTGCTGTTTGCAAGCCCCTTGAAACACCCTATACTTTTTCCAATGCCCTGTCCTATTTTTTAAAGCTGATTATACACTAATGAAAACATCCATTTATCCATTATCCTCATCAGGGTCACAGTGGGGCTGGATCGTATTAATAAAAAATATGCATAATATATTCCATTTCTGCCACACTCTGTAATAGAGGCCACTAAATCTTACACATTGGACCTTTAAAAAGCAATCACTAAAAAGAGCGCAGCTGGTAACTACCAAAGGTGAACTAGAAGTTTACAGAGTCAAAAATTAAAAACAAAAATCAAATGAACACCTACAGCAAGGCTCTATCTCCCACTATAGAACAGAAAATGATCTGTTGTTCAAAGCCTGAAAATACCTGCAGCACAGATGAACAGGAGGTCGGGGCATAATTAGAGACATTAAAATTAGAAAAAATGCAAAACACAATCAAAACAACATGCATCAGAGACCGCAGCGTGATTAGAAAACACCCGACCTGTCAACACATAAACGGATCCATAGTTTGCTGTTTGGAGTGAAACAAATATAGAGAGGCTCATGCTCCTGGACTCCTTTGTTCCTTCTCTGCTCCGCTGGATCAAGAGTAAATTCTGCTCAGAGTGACTGTGGGCTGCAAGTGACAGCAGTGAATTAATGATTCATTATGTCCACTGTAAGCAAATAGTGAACCGGTGATGGAAGAAAATGGATTTACGCACATCCAAAGCCAACCATGACATCTATTCAGCTATTTGAAAAAAAATAATAAAAAATCAGATACCCATGTAGAAGAATGTAAAAGCAGCACTGTGAAAAACCACAGGATGAAAAAAAACAAAAACACAATGCGCCAAATGTGCTGCTCTGATCCGCACGCTTTTTCCTTTTTTTTTGAAAACTACTTCTAAAGAAACGCGAAACCAAAAAACTTTGACGTTTATAATCATTCATTATAAATGTGATACTTTGCTTGTTCAGCCTGAGGCTTTCGTCTAAATGTATTTTCCATTTTCTTTTTTATTCAGGCCAGTCACTCGAGTCAGGACTACATCTTAGCCTCGCCATATGTTCAAGATGAACTGTAAAATAAAGTTAGGACTTAGGTTGACTCTGCGGGGTGTTTGATGCTGTAGAGGACATCATAAAAATTTAATTCATTTCAAAAATATTTCTCCAGTTTCGGATTATTAATGCAAAGAAAACTGCACAATTGCAGAACGTGTACTACATGCATATCCCATTAAGAGGCACACATCGCTGCCTTTACTGATGATGTGCTTTGGAATGGTTTGTGTCAAACACTGACTTTTTTTTTCTGGTTCAGAGCTTGTGGTGTAGCTAATACGAAACTCTTTTAAGGTTCACACGTGAGTCTACAAACCTCTTAATCTCCTGCGTCCACGGATCACCTCAAGGCTGTAAATTCAGCCAAGCATCACAGATTAGAGACTTGCTTCTCTTGTTTCTATTTTAGGGAGAGTGTTGTTCAAGTTCACAAATGTTATATTATCCCTTCCTCCTACCTTATCCCATTCTGCCTTCCTTCTCTATCTTTGTCATGACCCGAAAGAAGTAGCGTGTGAATGTGTGAATTATTAAATTAAGTTGAATTCACTGGTAATTTAAGATGGTGGGAGCGTTTACATTTCCAGCACAGCCTGTATTAATGCATTTAGGCTTAACATCAGTGGCCACAGCTAAAAAGATGCCACAATTTTTCAAACTCCAGAGACATTAAGTCAAAAGTGGATGGATGCATTCAGACAGGACTTATGAGCCAGTTAAATATGGAGCCACTGATGTCTAGAGGTCTCATGGATGTACAGTAAACCATCTGCATATGTCACTTTGATGGATGAGGCCAGAGCAGAGATCAAATAACCTTGCTGTTTAGACAAGCCTAGTGTAAGGTTAGGCCCTGTCCTGTCACTTCCACTGATGGATGTTGCATTGAACGCAAACACACCGCTACAATCAGGACAGCAATGCCCAAATAATGGCAGTGAGGGGTTTTGTCTGTTCCAGAGGGGGAGTTAAAACTAATTAATGCAAAGTGTGTGTGGTAGATCTGTTAAAGAGAAAGTACAAGAGTACAAGTAGAAGTAGGAGAGTAAATGACATAAGTCTTTGTACTAAACTAAATTGAAAAAACTCTGGAAAAATTATGCCCCAAGCCAATAAATTCAGTGCATATTTGGAGATGATGAACTTCTCATTTCATTCCCCTGCAGTACCCAGAATTACTGGAAGTTACTATGAAGGAATTGATTTTCTCTCAGACATCCAGACCTCCAAAGATTGCAGAAGTCACCATAGAACTAAATCCAATAAGGGGATGAGAGATTTATTAAAAACAAACAAACAGAAAACTCAAATAGAGATAAACGTTCAAAGCTGATTCCGTAACAATATTGACAATATAAATATTAACTTTTTTTCATACTTGCTAGATACTTGCACTACTTCATATTTCGTACAAGAACAAGAATGAACTAAACACTCTTGTAGTAACAGAAATATAGCGATTAAATTGTCGCGGGCTCAAATGTTGGGGATGTAATGATAAACTTGCATAACTTAACTGGCAGCAGTGACGTCTCTGTATTCTGTAAAACAAAGTGACTGCCGAGTGGCTCGAGAAATGTCTGCCTCGGATGCATCCATCTGCAACGGGAATTTTCGTTTCATTTTTTTTCATGGCTCCTTGAACAATTTCAAGAAGAGAAAAATGAATTTTTAATCAAGCTCCCATTCTTTTATACATTCAGTCAAAATGGAATTCAGTGAATACATTTGGTTGAGTCATCTTAGGAAACTACAGTACCTGTATTATTGTCTGCAAACAGGAGTCTGTTCTGGTCAGACATGCTGCAAACTAACTAATGAGCATCCTTCTAACTGGTCTCTAAAACAACCATTAGTTATTATAATACTCCTTAAATCAGCACATTCTGTCAAGACCAGATGAATTCGTATTGGACTGGTCTAAAAGAATTATCCGAGAAAGAGTTGCATCTGAACTTTTGTTCCGATTAAAAAAACCTGATTAGAACAGAACGACGTTCAAAGCATTTTGACAGATTTCTCATTTCTTCGTTCAGTTGCTCTCACAATAAATTTACTTATAGACACCTGGCGCTGCAAAGACTGAGAAGAGTCAAAACATATGAGTTGAGGAATTTTATCTCTCTCTCGACTCTCTAGCTCCTGTCAGTATTCTTGCCTTGTTAATGTTACAGTTCAGTGACAAAGCATTTCATGCTGTACAAGAGCCAAACTCCACCAAGCCACTACCGATTAAAACAGATAGATTTTGGCAGTAAAATGTACAACTTTCTTCACATTAGCAAAAGACAGTGCTTGGACTAAGCAAGGAATTAAGAAGGAGCCCAAACATTGGATTACGAACAATGTAAATAACCTTTGTCACATCCTGATTAAGATATATGGACAGCGAAGTGCTGTGTTCAAACATCCTGCCAAAACTGAGATACAATAAAAGAGGTCATTACCAAACCAAGGACATGACACAGACTCTGTTTCACTTGCTCTCCAAAGAACCGTCGATCATTGTTAACTTATTATATCACCTCAGATCCTGATGTAACATAATAAACACAGAGTCGGCAAAGAGGTCACAAGGTTATCTTGCTCCCCTGGTGGTTCTCAGCACTTATGGATTAAGCAGGATGTGACTGATGTAATGATAGGAGCTTAAGGAAAATGACTACAAACTGTAAATGCCCCTCCATGTCTACAAAAAAGAGATTTAATGAGATTAATTTAAAGAGCTTTAGGGAAACTAATCTGGATTAAAAAGTGAGTGGTTAAATAAACATGAACAGCAAAGAGGAAGGAACAAAGCGGTGGTACAGTCTTCAGGAGTTTATTCAGGGTCGTCAGCAACATGTAGCCTTTTTAATGAAACATCATGAGCAGAAAACAATAACTAACATTGAAAGAGCAACACAAAAAAGATAAAGATGAATGTGTTACACAATAAATAATCAGTGTGAGATGACAGATAGATGAAATCCTAAGAGGTCGAGAACAAACTTTCTATGAATCAGGCCAAAAAGCAAGCAACTAAATATTTGGCAAGACAACGAAGGCCCAGCAAGGCTCTCACACAATACATAAGATTAGAGACCACATCACAAAACAACTACTATTTGAACTTGAAGAAATAGAAAAAGGTTTTTAATATTGAGCAAAAGAAGAATGTGAAATGAAATGATTCCTTGACTTGTTGGACTTACAAGCTATTGGAGAAGGATGAAATAGAAAATTGATTTCCAACATCACTAAGAAAGAAATGCTAATGCCGCAATTAGCAAATTAAAAAAAATAAATAAATAAAAGTATCTGTTTTAACCAACAACAAAAAAAAAGAAAGAAAAGAAATATGAGCACAAACGTGAGCAGAGCTGTATCAGTTTATCTAATCAGCTCAATGCCTTCTGTGATCACACCCATAGTATCTGTGGTATTTGCTAATTTGCAGTGCTATGATTGAATTTTTATTACTTACTGCCACTATGTGGCTGTCCTGATGGCACGGATTTTTGTTTGTAGACAAATTAAACAATCCTGGTAAATGCCTGCTGGTTGTTTTCAGTTCATTCATTTAAGCGGGCACAAGTAAGTATAAGATAGTTTCCTCTACAGAAGGGGAAACCAAGGTTGGAATTTTTTGGTGGCACTGTTGGTCGGCAGCTCTAGCACTTCCATCCTGACTGAGATAAGGTTGTCACAATACCAGAACTTTAATACAACACTAGTCTTAAAAAAACAAGACCACTTATTACCACTTACTATGGCAAAAAGCAGAAAACGTACAACACACAGTTTAAATACGTTCCAACTTCCAACAGTTGTAGATGACATTTTTGGTAAGAATCACCCCTATAATCAAACTCTCTTCGGCAAATGTATTTTGGTGTGAATTCAAATGTGCTCTAAATGAAACAGTCGTATCGAGGCACAACACAACCTATTGGGCATACACTTGTGGTAAGAGGTGGTCCGAGTGGGCAGAACTGCAGACACAATTTCATGCCAAAAGTGGTTTGCGAATCTGCATATTGAATGCCTCCTAATCTATATGAACACAGCAGCTGTGCTAATTAATTCTCCTCAGATGGAGCGGGTTTGTTTGGAAGGAAAACTCCCAAACCAAAACTAAAATGGTGTCTTGCTTTGTGCCTTCGCCAGTTTTGCTACTAGAGCCCATCATGTCCTTTGTCTTCCTTGTTTGCCACTTTCATTTGAAGAGATTTAAACTGACCTCTATGCCAGGAATCCAGACTTTATAAATCAAGCTGATTTAACCATTGTATTGTCATATGTACACCATATATTTAGCTGACTAAATATTGATAAATAATAAGCTCCCCACAACTGCTGTGTGTTGCCTGTATATGCGATAAATATGCCCAGCTTGGGTTATGATTACATTTCAAAGAAACACAGAGGGTACTAGGCCAATAAACAGTTTTCTTTTTTTTTTTTTACTCACATAACCCTGCCAAAAACTTTTGTATGGAGACATGCCAGGCAATTCCATCCATCCTCTCTTGCTTCTGGCCTGCTTTCCATCCAAAGGACACCACTAAAGTTGATGTACTCTGGCTGTCCAGTGCGAAATCTCCACCATTTCTCTAATACTTCAGAATCTGATCATTTTAAATTGGATCGAGGGCTACAAAAACACTTTTCTTTCCCAGTGCCGTTCGATAAAGTTTGTGGCCGATGTTTATTATTGCCGGAGGGTTTACACAGCTGATAAGGACGAGCAAGAAACAGATGACCAAATCTAACACCTACTTCAGTGATTCATGTCATTGCACTTCTCCCACAAAGCTTTCATGCCATGCCAAGTTACACACATTCCTACAATGAGCTCCAGATTATTATCACTTTGCTAAGTGGAAGTAATCCCTGGGGAGATGTTAAAGGTTTACACTGCTCCATCCACAAAAGATGGAGGAGTGAAAATACCAGCAAGGGACAGCTGATCCCCGATCAAGGCAGAAAGTGTTGACCCTTGGGACTAAGTCAAAATTGTTGTTTTACCTTTATTGATTGTGACTCACACTAAAAACCCAATTCTCATTTCCTTAATTCAGCTTTTGGGGGTTGGCAATCACACAGCATCCTGCTTGGTTTGTGTTACTGGGTGGTGATGTAGCTGTGATTTTTATTTTCTGGATATGAGTACGGTAATTTATATGTCTTCAGGCCCCAGAGTACATTCACAGACCTTCATCTCTAAATTTCTCATATGGTTTCATTTAAACGACTGTTTGGTGGTAAAATGATCCAATACCTCACAAGATAATAAGATTAGAGAAACGACCAAAATGTGAATAGAAAGACGAATTAATTCAAAGGAAATGTTGTAGCTACCCCATTCATCATTTCACAACATCTTAAATGTATCTTGTGAGTTGTATTTTCTCTGTGTATTTATCCAGCTCTACATATGAAGAAAGTAAACAGCTAACTGTAAAAGGGTTATGCCTAAAGGTAAAATATTCAATTTGTCTGATGGATTAGAAGGTTTCACTGTCTCTACCTTGTAATCAGGCTGTTGGCTGCTTGTTACTATTATGCAACACTTCAAATCCCCATAGGAACATTGTACATCTGCATCCCTCTAATTCTCTATGAGCTTTCAACCTGTCCAAGACCAACCCACTGTGCAATAAAACAGTGACAATAAAGTATCGAACCAAACACTTTTTCAGACACACAGCAAATTGGAGTCAAATTATTTTCATACCCTTTTGTTGCTTTCGACTTATGTAAATGTCATCTGAGGATTTCATACGCTGCCCTGGGGGTTTCTGGGTCTTGTTGGCTTGGATTAATTTTCCCTCTACAGAGTTTAGCCAGAGGGCTCACTCTGCATCTTACCCTAGCCAGGTACATGGTCAGCAACTGCCTGTCTTTTTCTAAAATGTCAATCAAACTGAGGAACAAGGAAGACTCAAAGACAGGCGCTGGTTTTAAGAATGGGGCAAATTGTCACTCTTGCATCTGCTTCAGGGGAAAAACTAGGAAATCGAAATTTCAAGTGGAGTTTCACTTTACTTTGTCATTTGATGGGAACTCGAGCCAGTGGCAACACTGAGACAGGAATAAAGCTACATAAGAGACAACCTTCAAGCATCATTTAGAGCGCAGGTAGAACAACAAACAAACTAAGTCTAATCAGGTGAGACTGCATAATGAAAACCAGCTGTGTAAACAATGAAACAGTTCCTTAACTCTAACGTTAAGGTGAAGATCAATATTTGCTCCCCGACGTATGACTGCAGCATCTACTCAATTCAGGGGAAATAAAATAATAAAATAAGATATTAAATATTTAATGCACCCTCCACCTCAGGAAACATGCATGGCATACAAACATATACATACACACAGTGCATCATTTTTACATACATTGTGTTGGATTTAATTTATTGGATGCAGTCGCAGTATCAAATCAACATCTGTTATTTTTTGTGATGTGATGGAAGAACTGACTGTCTCAGTAGGAGAGGAGACACAAGCTGGACACAGCTGCAGGATTTTAAACCAGAACGCACACAGTATAGTTAGCTTATAGAAACACTGCTGTTTTGCACAGCGGCTCTTCCCAAATCTTATCAAAAACACAGTTGGCAACAACGCAGCACAGATATTAGCTTTAACAGGTTGGCACAGCGGCCAATCAGCGAGTCCAAATCCCCGTGAAAGAGCACTCGCTCAACTTTTTAAAACATCCCATGAGCGTGGTAACAGTGTCATTTATCTACATCCAGAGCTATGATCCTCTGTGTAAACATAATAACCATGCCATTCAGTCTCTCTTGTGCCATGTGCTGCTTCACAAGCAGCTTTCGACTATGTCTGATGTTGAAAAAGATCACTCACGCTTTTTTGAGGGTGTAACAGGTGTTAAATAAAAGAGTGGCTGAGTCACTATGATTACAAATGCAGGCATGATACTGAATGTAGGTGCAACTGAATGATGATCCACGAAAAGATGCAAGAGACTGAAACAATTTATATTTAAATATGTTTTAAATACATCCAAATCTGTGTGGTAAGTGTAACTAAACTGGTAATACTGTCAACATTTCTGTCCTTAAGGTGAAAACCCTTGGGCTAATCTGATATGGTTGACCTAGTCTTGACAGCATGGTCTTCAATTTCCACGAGAGGAAAACAACAGTTGTAAAAAATAAATAAATAATGCAAAAGCCAGAAAGGATCAAAGATAAATCATTTATATCAGAGAGGTCTTCACCTCACTCCAACCCTCATCATGATTTGGAGATAGAACATTACACAGCCCAAAAAAAAAAGGTGATTTATTCATAATGTGCAAGAGCCTGACACACAATTCGACTCACTTTACATGGGCTTGATGAGGTGCATTACAAAAGCGAGAGGGAGTAATGCAGAAACAGACAACCGGAGAAAATAAATATGCCAAATATTACACAGCAGAATCCTAAAAACAACTTACTAATAAATTCTGACAGGAACCTAATCACACAGCAGCATCTAATCTAACTTTTACCTCGGAGTGATTAGACTTCAAACACTTTAATTTAGTTTTAAATTAGGAGGTTCTTGTAGCGACATTGGTAAAATAGCAACGACCGTCTCATAAATAATCATGAAAAGGTATCCTTACTCATCCCAGAAATATTATGTGCATGTGAACGCATTAATTATGTAATCAAATCGGATGCTCACACACAAGAGTCAAATAAAGCCTTTTTTTTTTAAACAACAGATGTTCGTTTACACAAACATCTGTTACAAGAAATCCTCATCATGAATTATTAATTATCTTAAACACATAATTGCTGTTTTTATCACTTAGCAGGTGTGACAGTGATCTATCCACTCATCTCTACCACAAATCATTTTGACACTAACATCTTGTTTCTGCACAATGTAACTAAGGGTACGATTTCCAGTGAGAAATATGTAACCCTTTATGGCACTATTTCATGGACTCAACTCACAATTCTTAGTGATTACAGAGTTTCCTGATGGACAGTGAAGTAAAATGCCGGGAACTGCAGCTGCTGTTAGCTAATGTGAGCTCAGTTTGTTAGCTGGACTGCCTGGATTGCGAGCTCAGAGCACCAGGTGTTACTGTATATACCACAGGTATGTTGGACCACCGGGAAGAGGAGGTTTTTGGGCCCATGGTGCAGGGAATTGCCGATGGGGGGGGGCAGAGCCAGTGTCGTTCCAGAACTGGAGCTGGCCAAGCGGGCAACGTGACTTGGCTCAACATCTTCTATGAACATAACGACAGAGGTAAAAGAGGATGTTGAAGGAGGAAGCTAGGAAGAAGTCTGACAAGTGTAGATCTCGCACTGACTTTTAGTCGAGAGCTTCATGAACTAAAAGGCTGTTGTTGTTGTTGGACTGTAGTACTTGCTGGCTGCTATGTCTTGTTTGGTTGCACTTGCTTGATGTTTGGCTAAGTTATTGTCTCACTAGTTTTTTCATCATAAGAAATGTAACCAGAACAAATGCATTTGTACAGATGTGTATATTTCTGACAGTAGTATTCCACTCTGACTGAGGAGGGGGGTTAAATTGCAAATATACCAATTTCTACACAATGTTGCTTCATTGTTAAGAAATTGCTCAGACAATACATTTGATGAGTGAGAGCGTTCGTGATCATCGCGATCATTTGTTCCATTGTACATAAATGTCTACTCTCGACAACATCTTTTTGTTGGAATAAAGAAGGACAGTGATCGCTGCATTGTTGAGAGAAGATGTGTTCTTTGAAGAATTCTGCTAATCTGGAAAGTTTCAAGAAAACAGAAAAGGTGCATTGTGGAACGGCATCCTTGTGTTTTGTCTTGTTGTTGTTGTTTTTTCCCCCCTGTTGGTTAAAATATTTCAAATTTGCATTCATTCATTTTCATTCACAGTAGCAGTTCACAAATATTTACAGGCATCTAGTCCCGGCTCTTGAACTTAGCTGTGGAGTTATATGATACTTAAGTCAATGGTGATGTGTCAACAGAGAGTGATTGTGATTTTATTAGCACTATAAACTTGCAATGGCCAAATGGCAAAGGAGTGGGCCAAACTGTCGAGTTTATTAAGAGGACATTCATCTCACATTTCCCTTATTATGTTTATGGATGGATCTAACTCTTGTTAGAAATATGCGGGTTTAACCTAAACTTCAATGTTCCAGAGCCCCCGTGGATATAGTGTTTGATAGATCAGCATGTTACAGTGAGAAAAATTATATGTTGTATGTTAGACGGTTTAATTTACAAAGCAATCTGTGATGCAATCGATACTTGTGAAACTACATTAATTCAGAATAATAAACAAGCCGTGAATGATGGTAACAAATCGGTGCAAAGAAATATATGGCTGAATATTGAGAGTTAGTTATTGAGAGAAAGTCAAACATCCATCATCGTCATTTTTTCCCTTTCTGTGTGTTACATCAGTTACTACTCTGCAACACTTGAGCTGACGCTAATGCACACTCTGTTAGCGGTTTGGATTTCTATTTATCACCACTTGTTGTCTTGTTCTCTGTCTGTTTTTCGCACTTCCTGTGTGTACAGTACATCTTTTTACCTTGAATCCACCCCTCTGGACCTCCACTGAAAATGATGTGGTGCTAGATGTTATTGATTTATTTATAAGAACAGGCTGAGACCTAAGAGAGCAGTCATATATTAGACATGGATCTGAATTCCCTCGAGTAAGGTTTACTTTGTCAAGAGAGCGGGAGTAAAGAGAGTGAGACAGTTGGAGAGAGAGAGGCAGTGACACATGACAGAGGGAGTCTGAGAAAGAGAAAGTGTGATTAAAAATTCGGAGAGAGAAATGAAAGATGACAGCGTGAGCATGTCACGGAACGCTGGGAGAGAAAAAGCAACAGAGCAAAGACTATAAGTGCAGTGGTCTGTTCCAGGGCTTCGTAGACATTTCCAAACTGTATAGAAATACTGGTATGGATGGCAGCACTGCGGGCTGTTTCTTAGAGCAACATTTACAGTTACGCCTGACAGATTCAAATGTGCACCCCCTGGAGAGTTTATATACCTAAAACACTTACATGAACCTCTGTCCATAACATGGTTGACCTCAACTCTGCCTCTATAAATCAGCCACCTTTTCCTCTCCGATGTCTGACCTCTGAACTATAACGCTCTCGCATTATCTTGATTTGTGTGTGCACAGGGGCACATACAATATCCTAAGGTAAACACAGAGCAGCGTTGTTAACAGTCATGAACTGAACACCTTATTGCCGCCAATAAGGAGCAGCGCCAGCTCAGCTTATGACAACTATAGTAAAGGTCAGTGAGTAATCAGTTATGTCAGCTATAAAAGTCTCAATTGTATCCGCAGGGCACTATCATTGCAAAAAATATAACCATAAAACAACAAAGAAATTATTAAGTTCATAACATTTTATTTTCATGTGGCGCCAATATAACTATGATTACACCTCTGCTTAGGAATTGTGTCTAAATGAGTGGTCATATAAAATATAGTTCTGCTTAAAACATCACAGATGTCAGGCTGCTTATTGGATCTCTCAAGTCTGTCAGTGTCTTCCCAGCATTGTGTCTCTGAAGCTAAGCAGGTCACAGGATGGCAACAGTAGCTGCCCAGAGTGCAGACAAAGACAAACTCATCCCCACAAGGCTTTACTGTAATCGCGCCCTGAAGCAACATGTCTGCTTGCCACAGAGAGACAGCAGAAGTAATGCGGAGCTGAATAAACACAGCTGTTTATGCACAAGTTAACTGAGCAGAAAGTGATTGACAGCTTTCTATCGGATGTTAAAATCAGCCTCCCCCATCGGCACGGGAGATTACCAGCACACAAAGACTGTGCAGAAAAAGAAACTCTTGAAGTGAGACATTTAGAAAGCCGTCTGCAGTGAATTTGTGATATCGTTTTTAATAATTGAACTGAGATGGAAAAGTTTACTGCCCAAGCACCGTCTAAAGATAGACACTGCTGTGGTCTGTGTGGCTGTGAAAGTGGATTAAACAGGCTTTAACATCAAGACGAGCTCTAATGAAACCCAATGGGGGAGTTAGCCCGTCTGTTTGGCCAGCTGACTCCCGTAAAAGACCCATCACTGTCTCCTGTTGTCTGATCTAAAAGCATCCCGGTGGTGCCAGTCAGTGTATGCTGCAGCCCGACAGTTATACTGTATAATGCTTTTGTCTGGATCATTCAGCAGAGGAAACTCCATTTTGCTTAATCAAATGTGCTTATTCTGTATACTCCTGTTTTTGGTTGCATTTTTATTCAACCTGCCTTTCAACATACCAGCGTCTACGTCAGTGTCTGTGAAACATCTGCCAAAATAAATAAATAAATAAGCTGAAAATGATTTGGTGAGGAGAGATTGATATGTACCATATTCATATTTAACAGTTTAGTTCTCTTTAACACTTTGAGAAGTACACCGACTTCCTTTCTTGCTGAGAGTTACATAAAAACATATCATGTCTGTATGATGCAATCAAAGCCAAAAGACTCAAAATGAGATAACGGCTAAAAAAGGCTCTGCCCAAAGGCAAAAAAAAAAAGAAAATCAGCTTAAAAGCACCTCTAGAAGCTTCCATTTGTTTTTTCAAAACCTTGTGTAAGTGTAAAATCAACAAGTTGTGGATTTCTGTAGGATTTTCCGGTGACTCTTGGCTAACCGTGACTTTCTGCAGCTTTTTAGTCACGGTGAGGTTTAAATTTTCAAACTTACACTTCAGTTTTTATACCAATTAAACAAACTTGTTGGAATATTTAGATTATTTGGGGGCAAGTTTTTCCTCCCTTGAACCGAGGGTCTAAGGACAGATGGTGTCACTCCCTGTACAGATTGTAAAGCCCTCCAAGGCAAATGTACTTTGTGACTTTGGGCTATACAAATAAAATATGATTTGATTCGATTTGATTTGATTATTTCTTACTTTTGGATAGATCCAGACTAGCTCTTTCCAATCTTAATGGGTAGCTTTATGTTTATAGTACAGACGTGTGAGTTGTATCGATCAAACACTCATCAAGATGATCAAATATTTCCTAAAATGTCAAACCATTCCTTTATTGATTACACTGAATTATAGAGAACAAACTCCACTTGAAGTCCCATTAAACTTTTCATAGGTTAACTTTGCACTTCCCAAACAGTGTGCACCAGCACATAATCACCAGTTTGGGACTAATAATTCAAAAGTGTTTGCATCTGCGCTCATGCATGCACCCACACAGAACTACAGGTGCAGCAGAAGGTTAAAAAAAGCAAGGACATTTTCATCCTACTTGGAGCCATCTACACCTCTGTCACCAGGTGCTACACTACTGTCCTCCACCCACAGCCCATTGGGAAAGTCATAACAATAATCAATACGGCAGTAGCATTGTGCACAACATAACCATCTATCAAGAGAGGAAAGCCTGAGAAAATATCACTCAACCAATATTGACCCAAGCTCAAACAATACATCAAACTGTGAAAGCTCTATAGTTGTTCACCTTTGTCTCTCCACTTCTCCTTCATGCGTCTTTTTCCTGACTATCTTCCACTGTCTCTCTCTCCCCACAGCAGGCAATGGAAAGTCATAATCATCCAAACACATTCCTGCTCCACCTTTACCAGACTAGTAACAGACCGTGCATTCTCCATGACACAGAACTTGACTGCACTGTTCCCTAACAATGACTTTGTTGATATATTGATACAAAAACACGCTGACTCTGTTGATATATGCAACATATTAAAATGTTAAAACTATTGAGGTTTGCAGCCACGGCGGAATAGTTTGTGATTCATACACGGCTACTGTATTGTCAAACTCACGCTCTGGCTTCTGTAATGAATAACTGCAGCCATGGACTAAAAGGAAAATATTTGCACCATGGCACAGATGCCATTCCCTCTGCTCTTACTCATTATCCAGTACAATGTCAAAGTACCCCCAGGTCACTGAGAGGGAACATTCCTTCACATTGCCATCTTTGGACATCATAAATAAACAGTCACCCCAATTCATGAAAGCCCTCCACTCACCATGTAAGGACACAATTAATTTCCTCCTCTGTCTACAGCAATGCAGCAACAAATATCAGATCACCAAAATAATAATGAATGTGCCACGAGAGGAGAGCAAGCATTGAAGACTTCACCTTTTAGAGACAATGCTTTTCTTCTTTTTGATTGGCTTTGACTTTGGGCAATTAAAGATATGAAAACAAATATTTTTCCGTCATTTTAATTAACTTAACAAGAGAATATTTGCTCTTGGAGCCACGTAGGCTTTTTGGAGGAGAGGCATCTGAAAAGTGCAGAGCGCAGAGGGTTGGGCAGGGATGCTGAGCAGCGGGGCGAACAGCGGCAGGAGCACTTGTCCAAACTTGAATTTAAACAAAAATCACATTTAATACGAGCTTGGAATGATATGTTGATTATATAATATCAGCTCTGGAGACTAGCACAAGTAATCAATAATATTCAGTTGTGTTTACAACTTCACACCGTAGCTTTGCGCGGAAGAAAAACAAGGCAAAATAACAGCAGCAGCAGCAGCTGGGAATCTGTTCTGGGAGCTGAAGACCGAATACTTAAAAATATTTCCAAAACTTTCCCGGTTTGTCTTATTTTCACCTACCTCATAACAGTTAATAGTGCGCGCGTCAAAATCAGTACAAGTAGATGGGAAAATGGCAATCCAGTCAAACTTGCCACGGGTCCATGTTTGGCACAGCAGCAGTACGGCAGTCCAATCTAATCACGTCTGAAGCGATAACAGTACGCAGACAAAAGAGGCTCGCCACCTTCTGCAGTCACCGAGCCGTAGCCTGGACGGCGATGTGAGGAGCACCGCGGGATCTCAAAGGGCGCACGAAGAATCGGTGCGTCAGGATTGGTCAGAGCAGCCGTGACGCACCGGCAGGTGGCACACCCGGCGAATAAAAAAAGTCCAGATTCATTCATTGATCATGGCTCTGTGAAACTATAGGAGCTCAACACATACACACACACAGGGGCAGATAAAACCGACAAACTCAATGGGAGTCATACAAGATAAAAAAAAAAAAACGTCATGGTCCTCTACATGAGTCTATGCCCCCCCCCCCCCACTGTTTTAATAATCGGACAGTGATACCAAAGCTTCAAGCTGTTTCATTTGGCTCATGATATTGAGCTATCTCATTTGGCACAAACAGTGTCTTGTTTTCTAATTGCAGTCTGTTTCCAGCGATTTTAAAACACCAAAGAGTCAAGCAAATTTTGTATTTTACACACACACAATAAAACAGCCAAAAATACATCCAAATGATGCAAAAACTCCCCAAAAAGTGCGAGAAACAAAAACAAAAACAAGAGAAGCCGCAGCATGCAAACTAAGATCTAGCTGTGTCTAGAGTCTGGAGACGACAGCTGACATATATATAAAATAGAAGAAAATTGTGGAAGTGTTTAATTAGAGCTGGGAAAAAAAACATCATCTTATTTGCTTATTTCACCCACTGTGAGCAAAAAACAAGGCAAGTGGAAACTGAGTGTGTTTTGACACTTGTCCGAGTGTAATTCAGGGAGCCAAAGCAAATGTTTTAATAATTCTTTTAGAAACATAAATAAGGAGTGAGTGGTAATCCTTGGAGGAATGTGTAAGCTAATTACGGTGGGTTGCTGGGACTTGTGGAGTGGAGCCTCAGAGCTTCCTGCAGACCCTGGGACCACATTTCCTGCTCCCAGTGCAATATTTCTATGAAAATACAGAACGGTTAGAGATATAGATAGGATAACGTGCTGATTTCCTCCACCGTTTGCAGCACTCTAATCATACTAATGCCTCGTAGGCTATTTGACACTGTGTGTGCTTTCCCAACAGCAGCTTGTATGCATCCTGTGAGTGTGGAAAGTACTTTCCATCTGGATGCTAGTGTATACGTGTGCGCACTGTTACATAATATTGTGTCTGTTAGAAGTAGATGGAGAAGGATGGCTTGGACAGATGCAGATCTGGTTAGTTAATGTTCTGGCGCTCATGTTGGGTGTGCTGTGTACTCTGCTCTAGCCTTGTGGATATTTGCTAATCTGTGGGGTATTAAAATATTCCTTGCAGAGAAGTAAGAGACAAATAAATCCAGGTAGAATGAGAGCAAATATTGACAATGAAGCCAATTCATTTCATTTCAATGCTGGACTACGCCTAGGATGATAAAGCAAATACAGCAAATGAAGGCTGCAAATGATGTCTGGGGCATTGGGTATAACCTACTGCAGTGATGACTGCATTATATATACACAATGCCTCAACAGCATGCTAAAAGAAAATACAGTTTTAGACACCTCCAAGGGAGATACATAGATTTAGAGTTTAAATAATAAGATGGTAAAGAGAACCCAGTCAGCCGTTCTACTCCAGCACACCTGCTATGCGTCCTTGATAAACACACACTCTAAGCTGAGCCTCAACGTTCACCTTTCTGCAATTTCACACTGTCTGATTCCCCAAGAACTGCATGAACACACTGATAACCAAGTCAGTGTAGCCAACTAGTCCACAGAGACAGTTTTCACTTCATAATGGCCCCATCTATCCAACTCTCACTCTCAAGAGTGTCAACAAAATACCCGATTACAAAGAAATAATGTGGAAATATGAAATAAGTCTTTACCAAACTATTACCTAAACAAATCCTAGCTCTCTGCTTTGAAAGTCAAGGTTTTTATAAACAGTCAAAGTTTAGTTGAGTTAGATTTTAATAAAAAGACAGGAAATGAAATTCAGTGAAATAGAGGGGGAAAAAAAAGCTTTACCCACAAAATGTACTGCAGGGCGAGAGCTGCTGGAAAGTGCCAGATAAACATGTAGTCAGATAAAAGAAAACATGTTTGTGGTACTGACCACAGACTCAGCCCATAAAAAACGAATCAACAATCTACAACCAGAAAGACATGTGGCTTATTTCTTCTGAAATAAAATTCACATTTGAATAGAGCTGCAGTGTTTACTAGCACTAACTATTTTGATAGATGGATTTTTTAACATTTTGGCGCCAACATTCATCTGGCGATGAGCTCGCTTAAGTATGACAATACAAACAACTAAATATCCCCTTTTGTTTTGGTTTGTTCTAGGTTACTGTGGAAACAGTAAAATTCAAAAGGATTCAGAGTTTCATTTTCTGCCAATCATCCCAAATCACCCACACATTTTTATTTTAAAAAGTAATTAGCATGTAAATGTTTGGATGAATGGTGTACATAAATATAGATTCAACAGATTGGCTTGTCTGTAAATAGAAATTTGTTCGAGCAGACTAGGTCTTAGGAAATTTTTTATCAAAAATTGCATGAAATGAAGCAGACTGATATACACTGATATAATAAAGTTTATATATATATATATATATAATATAGAAGAAATATATATATATATAGATATATATTAGCATATATTTATATAATGTATTTATTTATATTCTATATATTTTCATATATTATGTATACAATGCTAACATATTAACAACAATAATATTGTGTTAATAACACAATAACATTAAAGCTAATTTCTACATTTCTGATTCTCACAGCCTTTTGCACATAAAGGATGCACTGAGGCTGATCATTGAAGTAAGACAACTGCATGAAAAATCAATGTGAATGATAAACAGAAAAGTCTGGGGAAGATTCAACCCCAGAAAAGTAGGTAAGTCAGTTTGCCCAGGTAAAAACCTATGGCCTTAAAAATGCACTGGATTGGCTCTGTTTCATTTTAAATATTTAGATTTGGTTATTCCAGATAAAAAAAGGGAAAGTTTTAGCATAAAATCATCATGCGGCACTTTTTCGGACCATGAAATCTTTTATAGGAACCGTAGTCGGCATCATTCAAAGAAATAGAAATATTGCCTGCCCGAGCCTACGTTTGTGATTTCACAGCATGAGTGAATGATTACAGCTCAGACATCCTGTTGAGACGTTGAAAACATCATATTGTAGTAACCCTGGAGAAAAAAAACATTTCTACCACTAAGAACTAATTGTCATATTTTTTACATAAGCTTTTTTGTGATATGCACACAAGCAGCACTTACAGAAAGGGAAATTAATTCCATGTTTTTCATGTATTTTGACACCGCACTGGTACTGATGACATGTTGAATACCACCAATCTTCAAATTTCTGGAGGGCTTTTCAATTTGGAATGCATGTTTTTTTTTCTGAAAAATAATTAGACTAACACCCTCAGGGTGATTTCTCTATGCTCTGTGTGATTTGCATGTCGGGGGGTGGAACTGTGTATGCAACTGTGTCCTTCCTTGACATGTGCGATGAGATATTAGCATCTGAATACCAATGAAGTGTTCAATTATCAAGAATTCACAGCTCTACTATGCTTTGTCATCGTTTCTCTTTCCTCTAACATCTACTTTGATTCAAACTGGCTGTTTTTACATCAAGCATACACATGCAGTCCAGTGTTTTCCCTTTTATAGGCATCTCTCCATCCCTCGCTACACATGAATAAAAAAGATAATCCTTCATTATGTCCAAAGAACTCTCCATCTTCGTCGACATTTCACCACTGACTTTGATCACAGCACACTTGTCATCTCCGCTGTCATCCCTGTCACTTAGCAAGTTGTAAGGAGAATATACAAATAAGCACAGTTTCTTGCTGTCTCTCTGTAGAACTTATTTGCCAATCGGCCTGTCAAAGGGATCCTCAGTCCTTCCCATGAAAGCTCTTCAAAGTCGAAATTGCTATGCGAAATATCTGGCGGCATATTTCTCATTACTGCTATATGGCATGCTTTGAAACCCATCATACAAACTCAGACAAGCAGAAATCACTGGAAACATAACTTAGAGAGTGCAGTGGATCAAAATGTTCCAAGCCCGGCTTGTTTCAACCCTGTTCTGTCATCGATGAGAAAACCATGGAGAAGGCAATCAGTCAGTAATCGCTCAGAGGTCAACAGCCTGCTGGTGGAGCTTGTGCCATGTTGTGACAAAGACTAATCACAATCAGATAGAGTTAAGTGTAAAGAAAGTACTTCTTTCACAGGAAGAGAGAGGTGACACGTGCTGACTAATGGCTGGAGTCAATCAACTTTCCACTCAGCTCAGATTCTGTAGTAATTAGTCTAGGTTCTAACTGAGCAGTGACACAGCTTTAATTTCAAAATTTGTGGAGAGAGAAATGCTTATATTGATAATGGTGGCAGATTTACTACATGAAATTCTTAGTCATTTTTGAACCAATGGGTCCTTTACGTCAAACAGGTCTTATTTCTATCTGACAACTGTTAAATTTGCAGATTGAAATTCTACCGATTGCTGGCAAGCAAGCTACCGAACTTGTTAAGCCAATGTTAGCCCCATGAGTCAGTTGCAGATCCCTTCTCCGCTGACTTTTCGAATGCTTCCAGTCGATTCATTTTAAATCAAGAATCCTATATATGCATTTAATGCATATATGAAAGACTGAAGCTAAAGCTGTTAGCATCCTCACCAACTAGTTTCCCTTTTGTAGGAGAGCAGGAGACACTATAAATGTTTCCAAAGGCTGAGTGGTGCGTCTTATGAAGTAAACTGATTTCCTTCAGCAAATTATCTGTTAAAAATGCAAAAAACTCTGACTTTATTTCCACTTTCAACTCATGTCATCAGTGCGACGCAGGATATCAACCCGATTTACAGCTGCGAGATAATTTGAAGTCTTCTTAATAACCACAAGCTTTCATTGTTGGGCTCAAGGTGAAGATGCTGTCACCGTCGGATCATTGTGACGCATATTACACAGTGTCCTTCACAAAATCTCACATATTGTTTTCTGTGCAATCACGTCAAATTAAAAATGACTGCTAAAGTGAACCGAGAAGAAAAACACCGCTTCCGAAACAACGTGCAAAAACAGACTGTGCAAGTTGACACACAATCAGTCACCCCAGACCTTTATATTTCGCCTCATTTCTCCGTGTCCCATCTGTCACCAGTCAGCAGCTATTCAGTCCGAACAAAAGTCAGATTATCGAGAACTTTAATTAAGCTGAAGGCATAAGCTAATTAATTATCACCATCAGCGGTATGGAACATCCCTTTAGATAAAGAAACCAAATCTAATTATCTTTTGACCTCTCTCTCTCTCCTCAGTAAGCTCTTGAGCAAGTGTACAGTCAACACACGACACACATGAACTTGAAAAGTCAAACATTAACATTCTGCAGAATTTCATTCTGCATTAAATCGCGTTCACTGGCATTCATTGTCTTCCAAACACACAGGGGATAGACTGAAGCTTTCTCATGCTTGAGATAACTTACCAGCACGGCTCAGAGCTTTAACAGACCCAGTTGGGCTAATTCCTCCTCGAGCCACACAAACCAGGACTTTCCCCACCATCCAACAAAACACTGCCAAAGTACATAAATCACTTATTTGTATCAGTATGCCATGGACCAACCACTTACTCACCATATGCTGCTTTGTCTCTCTTCCCTGAGTCCCAGCTCCACTCCTTTCCTAATGATGTACTGACCGCACACCTGGTTAGTTAAATACTGATCTCACAATATTCATATACGAAAGACACCCAGCGGGGGTTTTACTGGGTACAGTTTAAAACGCCAGCACTCACGGGGCGTGTGTGTGCGCCTGTGATAAGGAATGAGGATGTGACAGTGAGAAAACAAGCGATAGAAAAACAAGAAGTGGAAGGATGGATAGTAACAGAGTTTTGAACCCTTATATGTACCGGATAATAGCTGAACCTCAAAGGCTAAAATGAAGGTGCTCATCCTTTTTGTCTCCCAAGCAGATTCTTGGCTTGGTTACTTATTCTGAATTGAACATCCAGATGTCCAGATGTTAACAATCCCAAGGAGATCTGAGGAATGGGAGTTATCATCGAAATAAACAAAGGCAAAAAAAAAGAAGATGCAATGTAATAAACAAATCATTATGCGCTGATTTGTTCTGCACACACATACAGCACAAGTTTGCCTGCATGTTTAACTTTAAGCACCCAGAGTTACTGTTTATTTCTTGAACTTATACAGTCAGGTAAAGCGCTGATAAATATCCTTCTCCTCCTTCTCCTCAGCTCTCTGAAGAAAGACCACATCTGGTCTTGGTTGTTAGACTCATATTAGCTCTTCATGCAGCACTAATCAGAGTCATCCCAGCCAGGCTTACAGGGTAATTCTGGATCATGATGAACCGAGAGAGAGAGCTCTGCTAACAGTTCATCACATCTCATTATCTCATGAGGAGAAATCCACAGACATTGTGACGTCTGCACTTCGCTGATGTCAACCAACCTGCAAGAGGTTATGAGTGACACTTATGACAACAAACACACATGCACATACATGACATGACTGTAACTAAATGCAGGAAAATATGTTTTATTCATCACATAAGCCAAACTGTCTTCACCTAGCTGACAGACAGCAGAAATCTAATGTACAAAAAAATCAAGTAGGCTCCCTGAGGATTGTACAAGAAGAAATCAGTATTGTTTTCATTGATTAATTGATTTTCTGTCCCTGCCCACCATCGCAGGTGTAGGAAATCTGCCTATAGTGAAACCTCCTGGGCACTGATCAGTCATTACAGATTGCATGACAGGAATGACAGTCCCTTCTAAAAGCATTCATTGTGGATTAGCCTGTCGTGGAGAAATTGCTGAAGTCAAAGGTCAATGGTGAGATCAGGAAGGAAGAAAGTGTTCAGGAGCCTCTGATGTCTTATGCTGTATTATTTATTGACGCTTGGTCAAGGAGAATTAGAGACACTCTCAAAGTTCATCAGAAGTGCCTGAGTTGGTCTCACATTCTGCCAAACTCGTGCTGGTGGATCGACTTTAAACCCAAAGATAACACCACAAATACTATACACCCAGAATTAGACAAAGAGAATGTTTTTACCCATGCAGGTGTTATTGTCAACATATTCTAGTCTGGAGACACAGATGTCCAGCAAGGCAGCAAGAGGTCTCTTTGAACCTGGCTACCACAGTGTTGAGATAGACTGGCACCTGATGTTCTCATTTAAAGCCAAACAACTAATACTGCTGAGGACCTCAAGGCCCACACGTGACCTTGTGTAACCTAAGGATAGAAAATTCCATAACATAGCCTTGAGAGGATATTGCCCTGCTAGTGACGCCATAGCATGCAAACATGCAACCCATAATGTCATTTGTTTGTAATGGTCACCATCTCAGTCAGGCATGTTAGAATTCATCCTAAGGGGAACATGAATATGTATACTGAATGGTATGGCAATCCATCCAATTGTTTGAAACACTCAAAACCTTGGAGCTAGGAAAAGTCTTCACAATACTTACAAAAGTTGAGATATTTTATTTTGAACAAAAGGTAGTGAAACAAACAACCAACTATAGTCTAGGTGTACATTTTTCAGGGGTATAAAGCCAATGTGTATGCAATCCACCAAACACATTGTAAACCTTTTGCACCAAACCTCGTGACACGCAATGGCCCAGTTGAGCGTACATTGATAAATGATTCAAACACTGCAAACTAATGTTTTAAGAATGAACAGAAACATGTTTCATAGCTGACCTGAGCCTTCTATTCCAGTTACCCATGACAGGCAACATAACACAATAAACATACACATGATTTTGAAGTTATTAAAATTGACAGACTATTTATCATCCCTCTGGGTGATAAACAGAGTGACGGGTGAGTGGAAAGATAGGGGGGAGGAAAAACAATGGAGAACGTAAGTTAGGCTACAATATATTTCTCTTCCTTTTATAACAGACGTTATATGAAGATGCTAGATCTATGTTAGATGACGTGATTTGACACTTTTTAAACTAACTGAACTAAGAAACTCAACTTTCAGTGTTTACTCATTTCAGCACTGTAAAGACGGTATTTATCTTCGATATCTCAAAATACCTCAAACAATGCCCCCAACAGCAACAATCAAACAATGATTAAAAAAGATTTTTTTAAAAAAAAGCTCCTTCTTCTTCAATCCAGATTCAGACCCAGGAACAAAAGGCATATGAAACTCCCTGTGGCCAAGCAGGTTGCATCAAGACCCACTGTACTTCACATCCATCAGTAAATATTAGAAGTAGCCTCTAACTAACTCAAAATTGGAGGCTGTTCCCTTGACAAAAGATTATTCTGGGTATTTTGTAATTTTCAACTCAATCCTTATTTCCCTAGATTTTTCTCCAGTTAGCTGAGAGTTGCTCTCCAGTAGACCCTCGGAGGCTAAAGCAAGCTCCAAACCCTTCAGCCCACTTTGCTACAGGACCTACATCCTATGGCAAATTCAAAATGATCCGCTTATCTCCCACTTGGCACTGCATGCACCAATGTAGACAGTCTCTCTTATGTTCGCACTGAAGCCTACTGCTTACAGTATATTAAAAATACATGCTGCTAAATTTACATGTGACTTTAAAATTCAGAAGTAAAACTAAAACACACACAGTGAATTAAGCAATTTTAAGGTGATTGTGAAACTAATCATGAACTCAACAAAATCATAAATAAAAATAAGCAAAGTAAACAAAGAAGAAGAGGATAATTCCCTTTATCACCAAGAAAACTTCTTTATTCTTGTTGTTACAGATGCAATAAGCAATAAGAAAGTACAATACTGTATGTGAGCAAAATTAAAATCACACTAAATTGGGGCTTCCTGGTAGCTCACCTGGTACAGCAGCGGCTCAGGATTCTACTGATTTGAGGCCCTTTGCTGCATGTCAACCCCCCAGTTTACAAAGTTTTACTTTCGCTTTCTGGCTGTGTGCCACTGGCGCACCGCTGAAGAGAGTAAAACAAATGATGGTGGAAAGCCTGACTCAGAAAAAAGATTGTTAGGCAGTCTGTTGTTAGAGAGCAAACACCAGTGTGGACACTCAGCACAGAAAAATAAAGACATGAAAGAAGCGTTCAGGATGCAGTTTCGACAATAAGACCACAAACCAACAGCCGCAAAGTTCCTCCACCAAATCAAACTCGCAGTGTTTTGTAAAGTAGCTCATTAAAGGCAAGGTGATCATTAAAGCTGTTTGTGACTAAACACAAAAACAGGGTGGAGAATTAAGTAGAGTCAAAATGACGAGAAATAATGTACGATAAAACAGAAATATACCACCCTCCACAGTTACACTACGTCTGAGGCTGTTTGTTGAGCTTTAATTGTTCCCAATAAACAAGTCTAGCCACACTCTCAGTTATATTGAATTCAGTTTTAAGCTGTGTCTCCAAGAGAGAGAGTTGCACTTGCCGCCTGCCAATAAATAAACTGCTATCACTTCATGATACTTGAAATCAAATCAAATCAGATTTTATTTGTCTTTTGTATTTTTAATCTGTACAGGGAGTGACACCCTCTGTCCTTAGACCCTCTGACTTTATCATTTCCTTTTTTTTATATTTAATGTTACGCACATTTAATATTACATGTTTGCTACCTAAGCAATCTACCTACTATCTGGTCTTGGTCTAGGTGGTATTGACTTCAACACAGCTCTTAGGTAAGCTGCACTTTGGCTGCTCCATCTATCGACAAATTATCCTGAAATGTGTGTGTGTGTGTGTGTGTGTGTGTGTGTGTGTGTGTGTGTGTTTGATGTGGTGGGAACTGTGGCATTTTAGTACAATCACTGCATGGGGTCCAAAACATTTGCAAGGACCAAAATTGTGATCGCACAAAATATAGCCTCAAAAAAAAGGGGTTAGATAGGTTTTGTGTGTTTGTGCGTGCACAGGTGTGGGTTTGTGTGCATTAGTACCACTTTGCCACCGTGCCAGGATCCCGATGTGTTTACGATCACACCTCTGTGTTATTGGTTCTCCGTCGAGGACTGCCAAGATACTGCCACCGCTGGGAGGGGAGGCACAGCATGTAGCGCAGGTGCAAATAACATCTGGAAGGGAGAAGAGAAAGGAAGGCAGACACAAAAAAGGAGAGACAGAAGGAAAGACAGAAATAGAGTCAGACACCCACACACTCATGCATGGGTGCACAGATGTCTGTATGATGTGAAGTTAAAAATCTACTTTATATTTTTAGTAATAATTATAAGCACTGAATATCAAATTAAAACAAAATGACCACTTCCAAATCGAGAAAACTGTGTTATCTAGGGACTAGGCAATGAGTGAATGGGTGAAGTCCGTCCCAGCTGTTTCCAACATACAGCTACATATTGTTGCATTTTTCATCTTGTCGTGTCTTCTGATTTTGCCCTTGTTTGATGTCTAGCTCTGTGTGTACAGCTGTAAAAGGGAACTCTGAAAATAGGCGTTAAAAGTTGATACATAATGATACAAATAATGGACAGGGATTTCAGCTATGGTTGCTGGGGCAGCTTGGTTCTCCCCTGTTAGTCATTTTCCAACTCACAATCAGGTGATGATCAGTTGACAGTTTCACTCCATTTTTTTTTTTTGTTGTTCGTTAAGATTTTGTTATGCACTCTGGAACAAAGTACACCTATATGCCACATTTTATTCATACAATCATGGGTTCCCATGATCCAAAGCTCACACAATATCATGCAATCCAGTAAAACACCACTGACTAAAGCAAGTATTGTCCTATCCCAACTATTGTATCATTGTGTCCATTTAGTTAAGACACGTTTAGGAGATTATTGTGTGACACACAGGACTTAGTAAACGGTGATGTTAATTTGAAAGATTGTAAGTTGTTTTTCTCGTTTAACTCCATGATCAAACCTCTCTTAAATAAATAATAAAATATGCCTTCTGCTACTGAAAACAACACTGAGCCAAACATCAAATTATAAAGCTGGTAAATTTAACAACTCCTTAAACTGTAATGTATGTGTATGTGCATCCTGCTATGTGTGTGTGTGTGTGTGTGCGAGCGCCATAAATAAACAAAATGCCATAAACAGTCAGGGTGAAATGTTTGTGTTCCTTATTAGAAAGATGAAGGGTTGTGACGTGCTGGCTGCTCACTCTAAATTGGGCTTGGTGAGGAACCAATTAGTGCTGCGCAGTACAGTTAAAATTGTAACATCCCCTCCTGTGCCAATCATAATAATGCCATTTCAGTGGACAAATTAAGTCCAATTCATGAAGACAATTAAAGTAAGTAAAATCGGAAAGTAGGTTTGTGTCGCTCTTCTTTTCCAGCCTCATGGCTTCAGTAATGATATGCATATATATAAATTAAAATTAATAAACCTTCACCTCAGCCACACTCTGTGAGAGTCTTTGCACTATCCGCTTACACACACACACACAACACACACACACACACACACACACACACACACACACACACACACAAAAAGCAATAGAAAAGGGGACACAGTTGAGGGAATCACAATTGGATCCAGAATGGTTGCATTGGAGATGAGCAGCCACAGGTCAAGGTAACTGAACAATTCCAATAGCAAAATAACTGTCCACTCACTCTGAAGCTTATTTACACCGTACAAAGGATCTAGATAAGAGTGAAGTGTGTCCGTGCGTGGGCGTGCGCACGTGAGCTTGTAAGTGTGATAAAGGCAGGAAGGGAATGAATCCTACTACAATGGAAAATTAATGATGAAAGGCGAGTGTCCAGGACTGATTATAAGCGCAATCAATGAAAGTCTGAATGCTGGTGTGCAATATCAGACCAAGCAACCGTGACCTTTCAGCCACTTCTTTACGCTTCAAAAAAGCACCTTCTCTACCCCTGCACTAGAGTGAATAGACTATTATAAATGGTAACTGTGCACATGTTCTTTTAGCCACACTAGTAGCACGGCTCTTTCTTCGACAATGTCAGTCCATTGTCAAGGCAGTGATCCCCTGACTTTTCTTTTAGTGTCACCACGAGGTTTTAGTTTTTTCGTGAAAGGTCTCAATAACTATTGGATGGATTGCCATGAAACTAGATACAGGCATTTGTGCCCCTCTCAGGGTGTATTCCAACAACTTTGGTGATCCCCTAACTTTATCTCTAGCCAGTGCTGAAGTAATCGACCACATTTTTGTGGGTGACTCTGGATTTTATTTCAAAAATAAAAGATCCAAAAGCCCAGAAAATAACCTTTAAAAAAAAGATTACACCAAACAGACTCTAAAAACTGATATACTGGAAGAATATAACTCAAATAAGTAAATGCATAAATGAATAACATCTTAATAGAGACAGCTGGTTAAAATGTCTATCTTATGGATGAGCCCTCTAAAGTAAGTAGAGCACTGAATGTTTCACATCTCTCTGAGGCAGTGTTGCCAAACTCGACATCAGTCTCGGCCTCGTCTTGGAATCGATTACATTTGGTCTTGTCTCAGTCTCGGGATAGAGGAGGGATTTTATTTCAAGACCACAACTGTAGTGATATGGCCAGTGTTTCCAATTAATCATTAATGTCTCGATGTCTCTCCACAGGGATGCACGTCAGACAGAACCTACGTTTTTCCGGCAGAGCAACGTTGATGCTATACTGAAGATAGTCAAACCAACAACAGTTATTATCAAGTTTTTAGTCATAGAACAAACGCCTGTGTGGAAACTCAGAAAAAGAAAGAGATGTAAGGAGTGTTCAGGTCACGGTTTAAGCCGGTTTACCCATAAGATCACAAGTCTACAGCTGTAAAGTTCTTCCACCAAATCAAACTCACGGTATTTTATAAAGCAGACCATTAAAAAAAGAAATGAACATTAACTAGTTCACTTTTGGGACTGTGAACTCTAATTGCTCCCAACAAACAAGTATAGGCTGCTGTAGTTTAAGATATGTTAAGAGAGAGAGAGAGTTGCACATGTTGCCCGCCGATAAACGAACAGTTGCCAATTCATCATACTTTATTATTTCTTAATTTGAAGATCAATATGTTGTTATACAATAATAATAATGAATAGTTAAATAAATATTGCTACAACATAAATAGAAGGCTTAAAATACATCCCGTGATCAGTGATCAGCCCCAAAAATCAGGATGGGAGCACCCTCAATAATAACTAGCTTCTCATTTTTGTTCTCAAAATGCAAACACCATGTACATCTTATTATCTAACATGACACACCCAGACATATTTGGTAAATATTAGCTACATGTTACAAGTAGCCTACATACAGTCTGGTCTTGGTCTTGTCTGGGTTTTGGTTTTGGTTGTCTTGACTACAACCCTGTCTCTGATTTGGGTTTATGAATAAATACCTGAAAAGCTAATGACATCTCCATCTGCCTCAGCTGTACTTTGAGTTTAGTGCTAATTAGAATATATTAACATGCTAAATGAAGATGGTGACAATGGTAAAAAAAAAGAAATGTTAAAAAAAAAAAAAACATCATGTGTTCTGCATTGTCAATGTGAGCATGTGACTATTTAGCTCAAAGCACCGGTGTGCCTAATTACAGCCTTACAGAGCCGCCAGCAGGGCTGTAGACATTGTTCCTTTTCTTTCTACTGCAGCTCCCGTGCACTTTAATCATCAGCAGTGCACTAAATATCGTGGCTTTGGGACTCCCATCTTTTTTCTGACAACTATTTCCTCTTTTTCTCATTCCGACATTGATGAATGAACTAGTCACGCCACAGTGGATTTATTTCAAAAGAAAACTCTCCATCTGCTGCTGCTGTATTTCCAGAAGTCAAAAGTAAATTCACAAGTAGGGGCTACCTGTTGATAATGCAAACTAGGTCTCCCTTTGGCTTGATTTCCCTTTGAAAGCAAAGAGGGGGACATTTGCATAATTCTTTACTGGACTAAACGTGGCCAAAAGTTGCCTCTTGCAGAAAGACAGGGTGATGAACAGAATACTGATTTTGTTTGACTCCACACCATGTCTGTCCTAATCTACTGAGCCAAAGGAATCAAAGGGGTGCGATGACATATTCACTGACTGCCACACTCACACTCTGTCTGTCTGTTTGACACAGTCTCTCTCTCCCCCTGTCTGTCTGTAGGCAAGGCCTCATTCCTCTTCAGTCAAGGGGAGTGGATAGAGACAGACTGACTGGCCTACTGACTGACTGACAGACTAAGCTAGCAGATACAGTTGTCTGGGAACACTAAGTCCAGTGATGACAACACATGCTTATCATAGCCACAGAATGTTCTTGGAATTGCACATCACATAACGTCCCTGAAAAGGTCCCATGGGCAAGAAATATTGAAACTTTTCCCTGCCTCTTTCCAAAACATATTAGTGCTGTAGAGCTGAGTCTTACTCTTCATAACCATAAATCCCTCCAGAAGTACAAATATTGAAAGAAAGGAACAGCTTTGGGCATTTGGGTTGAAAACTAAGTTGTTGCTTGGTTGAAACAGTAAAATACAGTAGCTGCTTTTACAGTTTTTGTTGCAAGAAAAAGTGCACTTATAATTGGATCTAAGATTATCTTCAGTGGTGGAGATTTAAGATTTCAAGTGTTCCGCTTAATTTACTTTAAATGAATTTATGAAGCCTTATTCCAGATCAATTTGTGCCTCAGGACTTGTTGATTATTCATCAAACAGGGGCAATCTCATTAAACAGGGGCAGTCGCTTGAAAGCAGTTTGTACACTTTGTATGCAATCAATCAACCAATCTTATTATTCCATATGCATTTAAGGGAGGATTTTTACAGAAAAAAAAGTGAGTGTAAGTGTGTTTGATGGCACATTCTTCTGGATGATTAAAGAATGAAATTGGTAAGGGACCGTTTTCCGTGAAAGATTGCCCGCCTTGAAAGCAGATGCTGATATGAGCGTGTACTAAAGAGAGAATTTAATTTTGTTCAAGGAGAGATCTCAATGTGTTGAAAAGGGGGGCTGCACTGACTTTGTTCACAAATAAATACGAGATATGAGATGGCACAGGGAATAATATATGAGCATATTATCCAACAGTATTAACACAAACCAGAAGTGGACTGAGAGTTGTGGCTCTAAAATAATACACTATGCTTTTGATAAAACATTCAAGTTGTGGTGTTGTAATCTTTTTTTTTTTTGTCACCAGTACTCAAAATATTAATGCATGAGACATCTCCCCACACCTTGCAGCACTGGTGAGCTGCACTCCAGTTCATGCACATCATCTCCGATTTAACATGGATTGTATTATCTTTAATGATCCCCTTACCGTCTGCCTGAATGACTATTTGCTCCTTGACGTCACTGGGGAGTGTGTTTTCCCTCAAGGGATTTCAGTATTCCTCCTCTGAGTGAACGTCTCAGTGACTTAAATGTCAAAGTTGCCTCTGATAGCCATTGATAACTCTGACATATCACTTGAATATGGCATGAAACTTAAAAATCTGGCAGCGAGTGAGAGACACACTGAGCTAAGCTCAAAGGAACCAAATTAAAATAAATTTGCAGACTACCGCCATCTGATCAAAGCACCCGGTACAAAGCTGTCCGTGATAACTGATATCAATCAATTTGGCACCGCCTAAGAAGAAGGTAGCTAAGTGATCTGAATATAATGACAAAGATAAGCAAGAGGAATAGACGGCAGCTGCCATCTATCCAAATCACAAGGCAAAACAATGAGCCTGTATTTATATTCAGAAACCTCTGTAGGCTAGACACAAACACACACACACACACACACACACACACACACACAGTCACACACAGGGCTTAATCAAGAGGCAGATTTTGATTGCAGGACTACGGCAAGAGGGACATCTGCACAGACGTGTGGAGTTCAGATCCACCACGACGACGACTTGTGCTCAGTGTGTTGAAGTGATGGGATGAGTCTTTTGTTCTGTAGTTAGGCAGGTGGACACGGATGTCTGGAGTGACTGATGAAGCATCAGTCTCTTTCTCCTTGGAGCTCAGTCTGATGTCTTCCTGTTAATTTGTGGTCACTGAGCACAAACTGGTCACACACAAATCAACAAAAACTCAAGCAAACACTCATAATTAGCCACCTGCCACACAACGTATCGATGCAGCATATACAGATAGATATCGATCATATAGATTAGAAGAAAACCAAAGGAGATAAGCAAGACTAATTCAGACGATGGATTAGAGGCTTTAAATGGCAACCACTAATCAAGCATGCTTCAACAACTCAAGGCAAACCAGCCTGAACTCTGACCCTGGAGGAAATTGTTGGAGATTAGTGTCAAGTCTGTATGTGGCGTGTGATAATATCTCTATGATAACCTCCATTCAGGCATTTCTATTAGGAGTGAAATGTCTCTCTGTGACCTTGACAGCAGAGCAGAGCAGACCATTTTTATTCCACTATTCTTCTCTGTGACTGCATGCAAGAGACTGCAAGATTGTTGCCTTTCTGGTTTACAGCAATCAACCGTGTCAGGTATTCAGAGCCAACGGCTACACAATGAAAGAAAGTCAAATTGAGGAAGTATGCTGGCTTTTGTGAGTCAATACTACTTGGTATTTCATAAGTGATTTTTTTGAGGATTTACTGTGAATTACACTAGGTTATGTGAAGTGTCATTGCCTCGAGCCACACTGAATGCAAACGGACTCTAAAAAAGCAGTTTTGTGTGATGTGTTTAATTGGTGCACTCAGGAAAGAAATGTGTAAGTGTGTGTGTGTGTGTAGTTCATTGTAATGCTGAACTTAATTATGACTGTGTGCACATGTGGGTTCCCCTTGGCAATATCTGGGTCATTTCAGGAGGCAAGAAATAAGCACATTTGCCAGCAGTCAGGCTATTCACACACCACATTTGCCCTCATTCAACGTTGTTGCCATCAATGCCAGACAAAGCCATCTGCCACTCGGCCCTGTGCAGTGCCCAGCTAGTGCAGACTTGGTGCAGGCTTATCATTTATTCCCAGCCTGTAAGGGAGCTTCTGTTTTTATAATTTCAATTCCTGCAACCATTTTGTGTAGTGTGTCGAATATAATTTAGATTTTTTTATTTTGTTTTCAATGGCAATCTGGCAACAAGCAAGAGTGTTTCTTGAAGGAGCGGTACAGGGGATGGGTTTAGACGTGATCAGTGCAAAACTGAACCTCGGGACATAATGTGTGTTATCAGACAGGAGCCTGTGGCTTGCATTTCAAACACTTCTAATGTCACATTGGCTACACGATGTGAACAGTGTCTATCTTTCTCCACCACAAATCCATCTCTATTTCTCTTATTTATTCCACTTGAGAAAAACACTAATGATTTCATCTTATCCAACTCTGACTATGCCCCACTATCACACCTGATAGATTGAACCTTGATCCTTCTAGATCTGTGCCTCTTTGATTGATAGCTATCAGCGCAGAAAGCAAATAGGTTTTCTGTGTGAAAGTACAGATTTTCAGAAGATTTTAAGGCTTTATTGGCAATGTTATATCACTGTATCTACTATCTAAATATGGCCAGGAGGCACAGTGGTAAAGTAACAGAATATAGAACGCTAGATTTAAACACGGTAATTCATATTTTCAGCGGTTCTTTTAATCTTTATTCATGTGCACTGTAGAGGTCAATTTCATGAACAGAAAGCTAATCTGCAACAATTTTGATTGTCAGTTAATGAAATACTTAGAAGTCAGTGACTGAATCTTCTCAAGCTGAATGCCTTTGGTAAAACAAGCTACTTTACAATTACAAAATTACAATACCGCTATCACTGAAACTCTATATTTCAAACAATTTAAGATTTTAAGATGTTGCGTATGTATTCTTTCATTTGGCTTCTGTGGTTTGCCCTCACATCGTGTGAGAAGTTTGATTTTTGCAGAACTGCTGAACATGGTCTGTCACATTGGTATTTGCCAATATATGGTTAGAGTAAGAAAACAGCCCAAACAGCACCCCATGCATGTTGGTTTGTGACTGAGCATCCCAAAATACTTTGTTGCGTTCAATACTTTTATGTTACCTTTGTATAAATCAAAATCCAACACGGCAGTATGAGATTAGCTTTGGTTTGACGTTAGGCATGGATGATTTTGTTCTTAAAAAATGAATTAAAACCAGCAGAGAAGAACAAATGGGCATACAGTGCCGCTGATCAAAGAGAACAAATATAAAACATACGCACACAAACCCTGGATGTGATCTTGTGTTTTCCTTGGCTGAAATGATATTAAAAATGACTTAAGTTTGTTTTTTCAGCTTTCCTTAAGGTTGCTCAGTAATGAGTCTCACTAGCAGCATGCCAACATGAAACACGAGGTACCCAATAGTCAATATATTATATCCACATTGGTTAAACAAAAGGTCTTAAAAAATAAACTTTTCTGTAACATGCCTGATGTGGAAAACTTTTCACTCTGTGGATTATTAATTGGTGGATAAGCAGCATTCTCGAATTCTGTCCAGTATTATTTATTTGTCGGAACAATACAGAAAATATATGTTAAGATTTCCTATACTTTGTTGGAGCTAAAAGATTTCTGAGCAGTTAAACTGGCAAAAGTAAAAAAAATCACACTCAGTTCACATTACTGTATTCCTTCATCGACACGTGTACACTCTCACACACACGAGCTCGGGATAACAGCTGAGCAGGCAGATGTCCAGACAGCTGTGGATACAAAAACTGTTTTGACGACTCTTTCTTTTAAACCAAGCCAGGCTTGACACCCCGGATTAATGTCTTTAAAGATTGAATACAATGATGATTAAGAAAAAATATTGACATTCATCTGTCTTGGCTTCAGGTTAGATCTCTCCATTTCTGTGCAACTAACAATTCCTGCCAATAAACAAGTGCTCCTCAAAGTAGATTTTTCAAAATGCACATAATTCCACTAGGCTGGAAAATGGGTCATTTCCCCTCAACTGCTGGATCTTACCTTTGAGTGAGCCAATTTGCCAGTTTCAATTATTAAAAAGGCAGCACCTGGCTCCTTTCAAATTTTCAGCGGCTCAGATGCTCGAACAGCCTCACAGAGACCAAATCTACTCTGTGTGCAGATTTTTAAAGTTAACAGCCATCGAAATGAAAAGATGTTGGCGTGATACAGGATTCAACGAGGAGTGATGCAAACACACCTCATCTGGTGAGATATCTACTCACCATCCAGCCGTACTCGATCCCTTTTCCTTATGAAACCCTGATTGAGTAATTGGCTTTCTCTTGGCATGGAGTTGTCCAATCTAAATGGTAATTTGGAAGGAAGGCTCTCCTCTCGTCACCGGCGGTAATGCTTGTTTACTGGAAGACAGTTACTCTGTACGAAAATTAGAGTTGTAATGAGAAGGTAGGGATTCTGTCTTTGACTGTTATGAGACAATACATGTCAAAGTCAGAATCTGGTCTAGAGCGCTTCATGTGATAAACTACATATTGTCTGAGAAACAGCATTTGTGATCCCAGAGAAAAGAAAGATAGCCTGCTTCAATATGTAATTCAGTGTATCAATGAAACCTTTTCTGAGTGTGTGTTTTCCTGAGTTTCCCCCAGGTGCTCTGGTTTCATCTCACATTCAAAACACTTGCAAGGTAGATGTATTGGAGTCTCTTAAATGTCCAGTGGTATACATTTTCATTCTTTCTGTAGCTTTGATGGATGTGACCTGTGCTTCTAGGATAAGAGCCAGCTGCCTTAAACTTAAATAGAACTAATGGGATAAAGCAAGACAATAAATCAATTTGTTGGGTCAACAAAAAAAACCCAGACGATTTCTCTGCAGATTATAGATTCTGTCTGGTGTATCATTGTGTTTCACTGAAAATGCTGTACAAACAACGTTTAGTTTTAAGCAAACAGTTATTTGACAACACTGCCAATTATGGCAACCTTTTCTTACATGCAAACACAGAAGTACATCAGTATGTCTTTCTGTCTGTTGAGGAAAAAATAAATAAATAAATCGGGGCTAAATTTTGTCCGTAATGTAAAAGTATTCAAGTCAAATGCACGGTCATCTGTGAAAATTATTTTCTGTCATATCCTCTGCTTCATTGTTTATTGTTTTCTGACCTTGCAAGGTCTGAACATTTCACACCATTTTCAACCTACACTTTTAGATTGCACGACAGCATATCTAGGATGGAAATGGCAAAAGGGTCCATTTTTGTAAAGCCTTCTAAAGGTCAATTTTAGAACTCATTTATATTAGTAGTTGAATAATCCTGCAAATCCTGGAAAAGGATTAAGAGAGTTGCATGCTGGGCATTAAAGAAAAATAATTTTCAATACATACAAGAAGACTGTTGCAGGTGCCTAATCTGCCACAATCACACCAGGATTTCACGGCCACAGTCCTCGCAAAAAAAGCTTTTAGTTGGTATTATTTAAGGGATTAATAAGGTTGCACTCAATTAGTACGCGTGATAATAAAGCCACTGCTGCCAAAAGTGAATGAACCATTTTGGGTTTATTATTAGGTTTTTATTTCTAAGATGCACATCTGCAAAGCCTCCATGATAATCCAGTTTACATGACTACCAAGACAGAGATTTACAAAGATTATTGGGTTCAGACTCCAATTTAAGTGAAACATCTGATGGTTTGCATACACTTACAGAATAGTGGTCAGATTTTATGTCTCAGAAAAAGAAAAAAATATTTTGTCTGGTTATAATTTATAAGTCTTGTATTGATTGTCCATTATTTAATCATTGTAACTGTAGTGGATCAACATGCTTCATGGTGCTGTGTTTTTCAATTTAGAAGCCGTCCTGGAGACTTGAAATGTCTGGATGGGTTTAATCAACTGAAGGGGAAGTATTTCTGAGTGACAGACACCAGGAACAATAACTGTAAAGTCAGTGTAGATTGTTTATTGGCGTGAAGGGGGGAAAAAAAATGGAGGAATAAAACTTTTTCTCAGAAGATCGTGGGCGTATCGAAGAGATTAAAGTTATTAAAGAAACTAAAGTAATTTTTCTTCCATTATTTCATGAGTCCTTTCAAACAGCTTTCTGGCTTTGAATTAAAGAATATGCCTTATTATCAAATGCACGACTAAGACCCAACCAGTGTCTCTGTTTAAGAAGCCCATACAGTATCAGCTGGCGAGCTTCAAGTGATTTCCTGACAGGTCAGTGAAAAATAAAAAAATAAAAAAGAGACTGAACAAAGAAAATGACTTTGGAAAGAATACCTGTGGATGACAGCATAGATGAAAAATGGAATCACACAGAGTACTCAAGAAACAGGATATAATCCATCATTTGGTCAAATTACCAAAGTGCTGTATGTCCTTTTATACTGAAATTCAGTTAACATTTTTAAACCCAGCACTCTAAATCAAAAAAGATCAATGCAATTTTTATGACACTGCAAAAAGGATGCAGGAAAGAACTGCCCAACACTGTCAAGTACTAAAATAAAATCAACAAATGACAATTACAGAATCGTAACAAAGAATCCTACGTGCAAAGAAGTTACAGTTTGAAGGAGACAAGAGCTCCCACACTCAACCCAGAGCCAGTAACAAACAGAAGTCATATTTAATTCAGGAAACCTGGCCTCAGGTATGAGTACATTCACAGCTGCACTCTCCCACCACTTTCTTTCCTCTTGTCATATTTTATTGATCTACAGCTCAGATTACATTGCCATGATATGTTTGGGGGGCAGAGGCATTATCTCCAAAACAACTGTGAGTATCTGAGGCAAAATCCCAAATGATCCAGCAACTATGCCCCGCTTTTCCATAATCCATATAAATTACAATGCCCTCGACCCAGATTCTGTATGCCGACCTAAAGCCATCTGCCTGTGCATAATTGTTGGCTACGCATGCTGTACATTACCCACAATGTCTTTAAATAATGCAAAAACTGAAGGCCATGATGAATCTATTTCTCAATGATTTCCCATTGAACACTGAGAAATACGGCTGGGTCCATTAGTCACTGCATACATTTTGCCACAGTCACCACGTCAGATGAGTTAATCTTATTTCTGCCAGTGACAGGTGGCTTTCTGGATTGACCTTGGAAAACAAACAATATGCCTACACATTACGTCAGACACGCAAACATCCCATTGGATCGAAGGCCCATTGTGCTGAAGGTCCTGTTGATCTAAAAAACACACACACTTTGGTATTTAAATTCAATTAGATGGCATTGAATTCAATCAGAATCCAGACCACTCTCTTTATAATAATATTTAGAGAGATTACCACCAGTTACGTGAGACCATTCCACAACTTTAACGTTTAGTATTGCTACCATTTCGAAAAAGGTCACCAGATGAAGGTCACCTGACTTTCTCCTTTCCTGCCCATCCAAGTTATTGTGGTATAAAACTCCAAGGAGAGTGTATTTTTTTAAAAACGGGTCTTTGGAACAATCGTTTTTTTGGTATAACAAGGTGTAGGACAAACAGACATTGTTCCAACTATTGGGGTTGGTAAATAATGGCTGTTGGAACAGTGAGCAGTCCCCTGTCAGGCTGGGAGTTGGTCGAAAGGTTGTAACTGAAGGGAGGCAGTTGCATTGTCTTGCTCACATATCAGCAGCCATAAGCTGCAATGCAAGTTTCATGAGCATGTTCAATATTTTCTTCTTACGACATCGTCAGATCTGATCTGTGCCACGTAGTGCAACCAGTCGTTCCTGTTGATCAGTTATCCTGCTCATAGTTTAACTACATCCAGACCTTCTGGCCTCAATGTTACCAACCGCAGGATCATGAAGATGAAGAGTGGGAAAGCTTGGCGGGCACAATGGGAACATCCATCTTATCCACATTATCTTATGATCAAGCGGATGTGGAAGTTATCCACAGTTAGTGTATTTGATTTGGGTTGTTCTGAGGGAGTTCGATGCCCTACTTTGAATAAATACTGTCAAATGGCGGAAGGCTACTTCTGCATATTGTACCCAGTGTCTCCTGCAGACCTGTGGTGTGAGAGAACTGCAGAGACGGGTTGGATGTCTGCGGGTTTGATGTTATGACGGTATGATTGATTTTCATACACACTAGAATGGGATAAAATTCCAATCGAAATGGGCTTTTGATGAGAGGTTTTTTCACCCCCTCCATTCTTCCACCTCTGGATTAAGCTGACATGACAAATGATCAACTAAGGTTTCAGTCTCTCGTAGCTCTGAAGCCAGCAGCTTTGATCTGCATGAATCCTCAACAAGGCAATATTTTTCACGGTGCTGTCTAAGTAGTAATATTAAGTATGAGTGTTGCAAAAAAAACAAACAACCTTTTTGGTACTGAATGAAACTATCCATTCATATTTTTACTGGTCATATCTTTCCTTTCATAGGAACAATACTCAACCAAGACAAAATAGACAATGTGGTCAAAATAATATGAAAGTTTACTGGCATTTAAACCTCAGGTATATAAAGATAGAAAGCAGATACCTAATTTGTTCAGTGCGGTATTGTTGTTCCAATAGCTTGGTAACTACAAAGCCATATAAAATCATTTGGAACTACAATGTGTGGCATAATTAACACAGAAATATAAGCTAAGTTATTGGAATTCAAAAAATAGTTTCTTTTTGTTTGGATAAAACGTCAAAATGTGTCAAATATGCAGAAAACGCTGTCAAAATATAGTTACTGATTCCAGTGCAGGGACGTAAAAACTGTTGAACAGATAATCACATTTCATCCCACAGGCTTGGTTTTTACGATTCAGTACACAGCCTCATTCCTCAGTTTGTGCTGTGAAGAGCGAGGTGGTTATTTATTGTGTGAAGCACTTTGTGTTACATTTTGTTTATATGAAAAGTACAATATAAATAAAGTCCGATTGATGAAATGTATTTTCTAAATCATCTATCATACCATGGAAATATTGTAGATTCACCATTTAATCACAACACTGCTCAGCCTAATGGTGAAAATCTCTGCAGTAAGTGGGCCAATTTCTATTAATTCAGACAGAAGCATTACATAGCAGTAAAGCCTGACTGTAATTACCACTTTAGCCACTTAGCTAAATTTCTTAAAATGACTTCTGTTAATGCAAGAAACCATAATTCTTTCTTGGACAAAAGCAAGAGTTGCTCATCTTTTACCTAAAGATTTTTATTTATTCTCCAGTGACTTCTATGCGTATGCTTACAAGTCATAACTCAAAAGCAACATGAACACATAATCAGCAGCAGACTTTTGGAAGCCCAGTGTTTGACCTTTGCATAATGAGGACAATATCTGTAGGTGGCCCTCCAATTCCTGTCATCCCGCTGTGAAGCTCTAGATCCACACACATTTAACAAAACTTCTCTCTAGTCACTGAGTCATACCCGAGGATTCCCCAAAGACTTTCTTTGCCAGCATTGACAGTGGTCAATCGCGTTAGGCTCGGTGATCTGCTTCCATGGCAATATTCTGACCTGAGCGCTGAGACACCTGCTGGCAGTCTATACAGTAACCGGTAATGAGAAGAGAAAAGAGTCGAAGATGAGAGAGGAGAGGAGAGCAGAGGGAAGGGGGAAAAAACAGAATAAGAAAGCAAGGACAGGAGGAGATGAGTACAACAGACAAGAGAGAGACGCAAGAAGCAGGAAAGAGGAGGGTAAAAAGAACAAACGCCAAAAGGGAGAGTGTTTATCTGGATGTCACACAGGGGAAAGGGATGGGAAGCTGTGATTAGAAAGACAAATCACTTCATTCACAAAACATGAGCTTTACAGAGACGCACACGCAGCCAGCAAAGTGCCATGGAATGCCAGCTTTGACTGTTTGAGATAATGATGTATAAAACAGTAAACCGTCACAATGCTTCTTGTTACAGACTCAAAGAAACCACTGGAAGAAGTAACGTCCTGCCCACAGGACTCTCAAAACTAACAGCACATTCACTTTGTATTTGAACATAAATAACAGGCCCTTATTGGTTAGTCTCCAAATAATTTAATCAATATAACTTAAAGAAACACTCATGTGCATAAATATATACACTGTAACGGGAAAAAATCACTCCAAAAATCAATGCTGTGCACACGCAAAGGGTAATTGAATGAATCCAAGGGCATCAATCAAGATGGCTTCTGTGTGAGGACGCAAGTATCTAGAGAGGCTCAGATTTCCTTTCATCCCAGTTGATCCTCATATTGCTTACGGAAACAGTCTCCCACAGGAAAGAATTCCCAGGAACGCTCTTGGTACATTTTCCACACAAAGGATTCCTGGGAAACAGAACAGGGTGGTAATATACTTTTAGGAACTATGTCAGACTATGTCAGCTCATTAGATTAGTACACAGAGAATACAATTTAGATTTCAAGTTATTCAGAAACTTTTTCCAAATTCTACCTTGCAGCTCCCTCTTTAATCTTCACCTTGGAAATATACCTGCTGTATAGTACACACACGGTATATCTAGGGAGAATTGAGTCCAACTCAATTTGGAAATAGTACCCATTTGTCCAAAAATAATTCAGACTGATAAAAAAATGTTTATATTTTCTTCCTTTTATCACTTCTGCAGCACATCACATTTAAAATGCATTCTGTGCCACGGAGATAAATCCAATTTATTCCATATAAGAATGGACTTCTTATTTTTTATATTATAATATCATTTTATTTAGAATTAAACATGTCCTCATTTATTCTGATGCACAACAACAGAGGGAGAGAAAAAGATGCAGCTATTTTGAAATTGATAATGTTTTCGCTGATTGAAAGCTCACTTCAATTAAAAAAAACAACAAAACACTAACACTGGTTTGAGAGTAAAAAGAGAATTTGCAATCAAGGGGGTTCGCCCGGCCTGTATATTATCATAAAAGGTGCGTGTGGGGACTGATAGGGCTTTTGAAAGACAGTGTGAATACAGATTCTGTCTTAGTTGAAAAGGTTACACTACAGCTTTGTCACTGCCATGGCAAATGTTAAAATTAAAAGGTCATACAGCTTTGTCACTGCCATGGCAAATGTTAAAATTAAAAGGTCACCGAGACGAGGAGGAACCATTTTACAGGGGTGTATGAAAGAATGTGAGATTTGGCAATGACAGTACAATTGTTTAAAGAACCTCGTTCTTACTGTGCAATAAAACAGAAGAAAACTACTATACCTGCCCCGTGTGTTCAGTTTCATCCTTGTTAATAAGGTACATCAGAAAAAATCTGTAAAGGACACAGAGGAGGGATTCATGTCATAAACCTCCCATACATACATAGAGATTAACAGAAAGTTTTAGTGGGTGAGATAACGGCTGCACTTTGAAAATGAGGTCGAATACACTGATCATTCGTGTTTTTAAATTATAAATCACAGGGTTTCAAGTCAGTAAATCTTCACCAGGTGAGCTTAAAATGTTGCAAGGACTGTTATACATATACAGACATGAGCAGGCAAGTGTTTGTGAGTCTGTAAGAAGATGCAAACACACTTCGCAGGATCCATACTAAATAGGCTCAAATAAGCTCTTGCCATTGGCAATTATTGACGTGGCAACACATCACACTATTTGCAATTTGACTTTGTTAACTTAAACCTCTTTATCCCATTTAGGGGCACAGGATGTCCACCAGAGCTTGCCGTCTCACTCTTTTCTGGGACTGAGCTTTAAGCTCTCTGCCAGCCTAATTTGACTTTCTCCGAGTCTTTGGTTTGTGGAACGTCTCCAGGAGCTAGATGTATTAACGATGTATACGCACAAATCCCATGTGCACGCCTTTTCCCTTTTGCTTGTGAGCATCTTGCTGAAAAATCGCTGTCTTGAAACCAAATTATAAATGCAAATGTTGAGGTTTATACCAATAACAAGCCTAAAACAAAACAGAGTAACACATGGTGCATTGAAGTTCGCCAGTAATGGTTTATACAAGACAAACTGATACAATAATGGTGAACCAAGTAACCAGTTTTGGTTTTGCTTCTTCAGAGATTCTGGTGGAGCTTGCGGAACATTTACACTTCACTACATCTATAAAAAGTCTTTTTACATACCAAACTGTGAGTTTTAGTACTTGTAAAATCATTCAAAGTGATGTCAACTCACAGATAGTTGGCCAAGTTGTGCTCCTGCAGAGTGTGAGTCTCAAATCCATGAGGGACTTTATCAAAGTATTCGCTTCCTATTCCACATATGAAACATTTGGTCTGCAGGAGGAGAGATGTCAGACATGCAATGATTCATGAAACATACAACATGGATGTCTCTGGAGTATACTAAAAAATAGAAATAAAACTTAAAGTTTTAGTGGTGACTCAAACACAGTATTTAGTTTGCTTACACAACAACATGGCACATTTTAGGCTGTGTGATTTCGCAAAGACATTCAAAAGAGTCATCAAAATGACCTTTACCTAAAGGTATTGTGCTAGTAAAATGACATGGAGTATGTATTACAGGGTATTCCTATTTAGGGATTCAATTTATGGGAGGCTGCTGACTGCAGTAGAGATGGTTTTGTTAAAAATGTAACATCTGGGAAAAGCAGCTGTAACATTTTCAGTGTGATTCTGTTCTGAACTGTACCACAGATCTTTCTTTCATGCGATGTGTTCTTTTCCATGTAAAAGCACAGTGGGAGTGAACGTAACAGTGTTCAGCAACGTCATATGTGTACCCTTTATATTTATAGAGTATCTCACTACTGTTTGTCAGATCCTCTGTGCTGCCCTGTTGCAGTGCAGCCTTTGATTAAGCCTCTGCTGCACCTTTGGACTTGTTTGTCCGTTCTGATTAAATACACGTTGCTGATTGTCCCTTTTCGTCCTGCCTGCAGAGCCTGTTCTTGTTCACACCTGTTGCAGAGGCATACCACTGAGGGACGCATTCATCTCGGCCACCTGGTCGGTAAAGCTACTCCACAGGCTCCGACGAAACAAGCGTCACGTGTGATTCCGGTTGAGCGACTCTGAGCAATGTCATTTGTGGAATCGTAATTAAGGAGAAATGCATGTTCATTTTTATTTCTACAGCATCTAACCTTCAATTATTATACTGTAAAAGCTCCAAATGAACATTCATGCGCTGACAGCACTAATTGTGTCGTGCATGATATTTGTTTCAGAAATGTGTGCCGGTTACACTTTTGAACTTTCTGTAATTATTACCCACTAATTATTCAGGAGAAAGAGATAATGGTATCCTCTAATTAAGGCCACTGGTATGTGGTAAGCTCCCACAACAACTCAGTCCACCTAATCTACTCAATCTTGTGCACACATATTCCTCTCTTCAACTAAATTACTGAAGCATCCACCCTTTAAAAGTCTGGAGTCACAGTTTAAGTCTGAAACAGCGTTGTACATTGTACAACCTTGACAACACACAAAATATACTCATATAGTTTGGATGATAAATATCAGGAGGAGTGTTAGTGTGTGTATGTATGTGAGAGACAGTGTCAAATCTCACCTCCATATCCTCTTTCACCTGCTCCTGCTGGTCACGCAGTTCCCCAAAGGCATCAATTATTAAACCTAAAAAAAAAGAAAAACACCAACAACAGAGGATTGTGTGTACCTGTTGTTGCCCGGGTATGCATGTGCATGGCTGTTCTTGTCTCTGAATAACATGTGTCAATGAAACTTGGGGACTCGGTGGAATAAACAGACATTTTGTTCTTATTCCGCTTCCACATGAAAAATTCATCAAATGTATTCTAGTCAAACAAGGTAAATCAAATGTATTTGTGTGATATGTACGTTCTCAAGCTGAGCTGTAAAACAAATTCAGCGTGCAAGAACTCACCCTGGATGATGGCCAGGAGGATGACAACGACGAAGAAGAAAAATGTGATGTCGAAGACAACGCGCTCAACCTCAAACTCATCTCCAGCGGGGTCCACAATCTCGTCACCGATGCCCCCACCGGCACGCACTCCAACGTTCATGTGAAACATGTAGCACTGAAAGGAAATACGTTGATTTATTGTGTAGTATGCATAACATCTGAGAATGAGGACACTTCTGCCTCCAAACTATTCATGCCAGACGTGGATTTTTTGACTGTCTGTAACAAGAGTAAGGTATGAAAGAAGGACTGGAGGATTGTTTCCCAAAAGGAGGATAACAGGGGTCCAAGGATAACACACTATGTTGAAAATTCAAACTGAAAAACAACATTTGCTGCAGTTTCATGCCCGTCTTCATGCTGGTTATTTTTTGAGAGGGCATTTAAAGACAGGCAACATTAACATAGTATTTCACAGAACAGTCGAAGGGGTTTTTAATCAACATTCTTCACTTCAGACAGCATTTCCCCACAAGGAGTTTGTCTAAGAGTATGAGGCAGGAAGAATTAAGCATTATGGTGTCTGGCGAGGACAGTACTGTGCTTCTAAGAGACCAAGATATTTTGCACAAGAGACTTGAACAATAACAACATAAAAAATGTCTGATAAAACTTTGAAGAAATATTCAAACTTCCAAAAAGGTACTTTTTTTCCCCCCATACAAATTCATAAGACTAAAAAGTAGAGAGTGACATGTTTTTTGCTTATCTTTGGGGAGGGAAAAAAACTATTTCTGTTGTGGTGTGATGATGAGAAGGGATTGTAAATCACTGTCGCTGGAGTGCTGCTAAGAGTCAAGCATAAACAATAACACAGTGAGGGTGACTGAGAAATTTAATGTAATATCCAGTGCCTACCTCGTGGCAGGGTTTTATTTAAATGCTATCTCTGGCTACCCGCCTGCTCGTGTGAGTGACAGTGGAGTCCACATTAGAATTAAGCAGACAGTGGGGTGTTAACGTTGCGAATGGCCAAACAAAAGAGCTATGCTGAGGCTGCTGAGGAGCGGTTTTATATCCATGTGTCCATCATTTTATGGAAAAGCAGTGGGGGGGGACTCAACAATGGGGATGTCAGAATCCTCCTCTACTCCGCTCGATCTGGGAAGGTTGAAAATGAGGTGTCTGTGTTTGTACTAGAAAGATCAACATAGGGAGATATAGAGGAGAGATATAGGTAGATAGCATTCTGCCTCTCTATATACATCCGTGTGTGTCAATATTTACATTTACTCACAGTCAGCATGTCGTTGCACTTCATGTCTTGGGTGTCCTTGTCGTCACTCTTGTTGTAAAACTTCCTGAAGAAGTTGAAGGCCACGACAGTGTAGAGATACACGACAACCGCCAACAGGCCCACAGTCAGGACCAGCTAACAGACATGAACATACCGTAATTACAAAACAGAGGCAGATGGGCTTTAATACGCTTCTTCATCTTAGAAAAGCCCCCATATAACCCTACACCGTGAAAACAAACATCACGTGCGTGCAATCTGATGCTACGAATACACATTAAGACAGATGGATGGAGAGGGCTGACACACGACAACACAACACACACCTGTTTCCCGTTGTGTGTGACAGAGGAAAGAATGGTACGAAGTGTCTTGAAGCCCATTGCGATGTCCAAAAGATGGACAGCAAAGAAGAAGTTGTTATAGTGACCCAGAACAGACATGGCCATGTACCAGGCTAGGTACAAGAAGGACTGTGAGCACACACACAGAAGGACACAAACGCATAAAAATAGGCAATATAGATTACCAGGACAGATAGTGAGACAAATGTTGATTTTAGATAAGGCAGAATCACAGGATATTACCACCGTCACTTCTGGACCGAGTGCAATTGTATCTGACAAAATGGTAGCAAGGCAGAACACGAGATTAAACAAATTAGGAATAAGTCGTAAAATATCTGATATGTTTTACACACTCTGCTCGCTCATATTACATTATCTGTTCCCATGAATTGCAGGAGGTGACACCCTTTATCTTGTCTTTGTAGGAACAAGAGTGTACGCACAAACAAATCAAGCAAAATCCAATAAATATTAGACGCAACCAAACTTACATTGTCCGTGAATACAACTCCTACTTTCCAGACCTGGTACTTCATGTCAATGGAGTGAAACCTGAAATAAATAGCATTATCGCTCAGATACATGATGACAAGAACCTGGAAAAAAAAAGAAGTGTCCTCGGCTAAAATCAGGCCTTTGTTGCTCTAGTGTCTCTTCAAAAAGAGCCCGTCTGTTATATGACTTCATTTCAGAATGTCCTGTTCTTCCTCAAGTACAACAAGATGTTCTAGGACATTCTTTTGTCAGGCCACCACGGTTAGGTTACACACACACACAACCCTACAAACACACAACCCTACAAACACGTATACAATATTAGAGAACTGGCTATAAATAATGGCCTGAGATATTAAGAACCACCTGTCTGAAATGTTATTTCGAGGTGTTACCAACAGGCTCCAGACAAGAGCCGGACATCACAGTAAATATGCCTTGGTGTTAATGTTCCTCTGAATTCTCCTCTGCAAAAAAAACGTATTAGAGAGCGAGAGCTCTATTGATTTCCCAATTTAAACATTTTGTTTTCATATCAATGCAAACATACACGCGGCTGTCCTACAGAAGGATCCCACATCGCTATTTCTACAGCCACCTGCTCAACTGCATACGATATTAACCATCAAAGGCTTGAATTATGTATTATTTATAACAAGGATGTATATGCTATGCTTACATAAAAACAAGTGATTGTTTGAAGTTCTTTGCTTCTTTGATTTGTCGGTGTATGACAAATAGAGACGAGAAAAAAATATTTAGAATGCTTAATTTTGTCAGTAAAAAAGGCCAAATAAATGACTGAAGAGCTGCAGATCCCTTCAAGAATGCAGAATGATGAGCTTTTGAGTTTCTTGTTTTTTTTTCTACTCACAGAGCACTCCAGGCCGTCTCTCTCTTCAGTTTTGTCCTTTCTTTTCTCTCAGAGCTGAAGTCTAAAGCAGCCTGATCTAGACCTAGGAGTTCACTGATCTTCTCGCAGCCGTAAACGTCACCATACTTATCCATCACCTGACGGGGCAAGAAGACAGATTTACATTGTGACTACACCAACAAGTCTCTTCATATACTGTAGATAAGGAATGAGGAGAGATAACAAGAGGTAACTGGCTGAATTCTTCTGCACAGTCTGTGCCAAAGTGAGAAGGCAGCTTAGTTTTACTGACAAGGTGGTGCTGCTGCTTGTGATGGCATCTGAACAAAAAAAAGAGGATTTTTCTGATATGAATATTCTTTATTACCAAATGGCTGCTGGTAACTGGTCTGTGTAATTATTATTGACCATAATATTCCATTATATACATCATTTGTATTGCTCTACACTATGCATTGCCCTTCTACTAAATTGTGTCCTTATAGTACTTGGCAAGTGAGTACTTACTTAATTTAAATCTTATGACAGATGCAGAGTTTCTCCTTGTTGTGGTGCAGTGGCAGAAACTTTGTCACTTGATTTATTAACTTAAAATAAGAGGCAACAAAAGTCTAGTTTTATCACGGTGCCATTCTGTTATTATGAACAAAAGCACTTCAACGTATGGCAAGCAAGATCTACAACTCCCGAACTCAAAAGTGGATTACCAGAAGCACTTGAAGGTATTATGCCATCTTTTTTACTGCAGGCTCTCAAAATGATGCAACACAGAGTATTAAATGCAATGTGGCACTGCTAGATTTACTTTATATAGACAGAGTGGCCACCCAAGAGGCACAGAGCCTTAAGGCAATGCAGAAGTGCTTCAAATGGTCGCTAGTCTACTGTAGAGCCAGTTTATCTCAATTAAAGGAAATTCAAATCAATACGTTTCTTTCATAAGACATTAGGAGTTAAATAGTGGTATGGTATGGTAAATGGTATATTTTAGAGCATGTTTGCTCAATTGAACATTGTATTTCTATTCATTTTGTGGCAGGTTTGAAACAAGATGCACTTACTGTACATAGATAAATAAATCAAAAATACATAAATAAAAAAAATGGTGAAACGACCACAGACTCCTATTGAGCTTTCATTCCTGTCATTTAGGCCTCTCTACCTGCCCACAGAACTTGTTTGTCACTGTTGTATATATTCACCCTTGTGCTGATAACAAGACTGCTGCTTGTGTAATATATGCCACGGTGGCTAAGTTAGAGAAATTGCTTCTACTTCAGCGGCTGGTCCATAAAAAATGTACCGCCTAACGTTAATTGGCCCACAAGAGGGGAGAGGACACTTGACTGGTGCTTTGGTAATATTAATAATGCTGACAAGGGTTATTCATAATGTGGTCTATCTATAAACAGAGGCTCAAATCCAGCAAGGCTGATCTAAGGCCTATTAAGAAGTAGAGTGGGCAGTGCCTTAAGGGTTGTTTTGACTGCACAACATGGAATACCTTTATTGACACTTGCAGAGACCTGGAACTTAACTCTGTGATGGACTACATACAATTTTGTGTTATCCCTGTAAAGACCACTGCGGTTTTTCCCAAATGATCAACCATGGGTAAAAAGGAAAAAGAAAAAGAAACGGTGGCATTTTGAACAAGGGAACGTGTCTCAAATGTTAGCTGAAACTAATTAAAGATAATTAAAGTTACACAAAGCTAATTAGGCAACAACCTCAGTTACCATATATGGGCATATATTGTTGGTTGGAGTAGGCCCAGTTTTCTCAATCCGAGCACCAAGTAAACTAAAGACATTATTATCGACTTTAAGGCTGGTAACAACACCCACACCGACAAATGACGAAATAAATAAATCAAATAGGTCAGAACAATAAAAAGTGCCAAATTGTCATGAAATCCGAACACAGCATCTATATTTAATGTGTAAGCTGAGACAGTTTAGAGTGGATATATAGACATATATTGACCCTGTTCAATCGCTCCTCTGTTGAGAGCATTTTAACATTTTAAGTGAACAATAAAAACAAACTTCATAAGATAGACCTGGGAGTCCTGATTGGGAAGGAGGGCAGGCAACTATTAGAGAGGTATTACATCCCATATTTAGTGTGTTTGAGCTGGGAGACTGCTAAGACGGCACAGGGTGCTATTCCTCCGAACCAACTGGGCTTGCAGATCATTTGCCTGACAAATATTGCGCTGCTGAACAGACATGAAACTAAAATAACCAGACCTCTGTGTGGAAGAAACATGCAGAGCACTTTAATGATGTGTGGTGAATAGGTCCATAATAATGATGAGGCGCTGTTGTTGTCATCGGTGATATTATATTTGTCTGTTTATGTGACAATTTCTGTACGGCACAAGATGAATTTGCTAAAGCACTCATCCATCCATCCAATATTTAGCTGAAAAGGAATATCATTTAAATGACTATCTTTCTCTACAATATACTATCTAAATAAAAATGTTCTTAAAAAGAAAAACAAGACAAATGAGTCTTGAATCAAAGAATAATTACATCTTCCTTCATAACATGAGAGGCAATCAGAACGAGGGAGCTAAAAGTGTTGCACTGTCTCTGGGGATAATAAAATCCGCTTTGGTACCTGATAGGGGAATAATTACACCTGTCATTAAATGGCTCATTAAATTTCAGTTAGTTTTTTTAATGCAGTGTCACTGAGTGAAATATGCACACAACTGCAGAGATAGATAAGCACCTTTGGGAAGGAGATGGATAATATTTGTGTTGTTGGGCTTCTCTGATCTTACCTTCCTCTTCACAAACTTATCCCAGTAATTACTTGGAAATGATCTGAAAAAATAAACAATATAGACATATATATATATATATAAATAAATATTAATAATTAAAAGAATACATGCGATATAACTATAAACAGGTGCCAAAAGTAAAATATGTGCAAAATATAAGACATGTTCTCATTTGGTGGTAATATGAAATCAGCCCAGTTGATCATGTCACTATGAACATACGGTGTGTTAATGACCAGTCGGTCCCATTGCCCTTTGATGTCCTCCTCAGGGGGCTGCTCTGTCACATACAGCCCATCAAACTCCAGCCGTCGTGCCACTTCCTTCTCACGTTTGAAGATCACTAATGGTACCTGTCAATCAAATGCGTCCAAACAATGATCGCTCGACTCTCTGAATAATCGGTTTGTCTGTTAGTAGCAAGAATTCAGATTATGGATTGGTTAGCAATGGGCTTAATGTCAGTTCTTCTGTGGTTTTATATATAAACTGACTTGAAAAAGTGAAATGACTTCACTATAAATCTGCGAAAGCACGCAGAGCCTGTATACCTTGAGGCAGTAGTAACCGATAATACAACAGAAGGAGATGATTGTGTGTGCCACAGCCAAGAAATGGAGCGACGGCTCCATGTATCCACTGCTCTCCTCCAGCACAAAAAAAACTGTCCCCTTGTTGTCAGCTTCAGCAGCAGAGTCCTGTTTCTCACTGTAAACAGATGGGATCACTCCTTCCTCTTCTTGTGATGCAGGCAAGGATGCTACCTGAAAACACAGTAAGAAAGCGAAAAACAAAGAGTTACTTTTTTCATGAAATGTTAGAAACATAGTATAATGCAATTCAAATCAACAGCACGAAACTACAGCATCCGAAAAGCAAAAAGAGTTAGATAACGCCTCTCTGACGGTCTGTGGTGTTATACTCCTAATTTAGTGATGGATGTATTTTGTTTGTAAGTCTGCAAATCAATTTATTAAAAGGCTTTTTCATTTCACTCCTGCATTAGTGGAAAAATGCGCCTCTCTGAGTCCTATGCATAATATTATTGGATCATTATTACTGAAGCATTATTGTGTATTTAGCATTTGTCTGGATTGGTCTAAGTGCTGCTAATGATGTTTACTGCTGTGTGGTTTATATCCAATATCTTATGCAATGCTATATTCACATTCTTGTATGTGATATTGAAATCTCTAGAGTGACTACAGTAGTAAATACGTCTGTCAGATAAATGTAATAAAGTACAACATTTTCCTCTCAAATGCAGTACAGAATACTACAGTAAATATACTATATAAGTGCAATACTTGAGTAAAAACTGTAATTCTTTTGTAGTAGAATTTCACAAGCACACTCTTACCTTGTAGAAGAGGAGAATGAAGTTGATTGAAAAGGCAACGAACAGAGCCAACAAGCGCATATTATAAAAGTTCCTTGCAAAGCAATTCTGGAACAAAAGAAGGAAAAGCTTTCAAGTGTTTTCTGCCTATATATGCAAATTGAAATGCTTGCGAGCGTGTCTTTATCTGTGATGGTATACGTATCATAAGTTTCTATTACCAGCAGGCTCTTGTTGTGCGTGCTTATCATCTCCCAGAGGACTGACTGCTGGGTCTCTGGTTCCTCTGACTTATTCGAACATCTCCTGGCTCTTGTCTCCGTTCTCTCCTTTCCACTTTTCTTCTCAGATTCTTTCCCCCTGCGAACGGTCCACGCACAAAGAGAGGGAAGGTCAAAGAGCTTTATTTTGACAAGGGAATATCTTAGATGATGTAATAATAATAAACAATTGCCTCTATTTTTTTTTTTACTTCAACAGGCTCAGCATGTAATATTTAGTATGTTATGAGGAAGTTAAATAATCCCTCTTTGATATACTGATAAAACAAGACACTCACTTTGCGTCTGACGTTTTCTCATTTTCTGTTTTCTCCTCTGTGGCAGTGTGGGCCTTAAGTGGCTGTCAGTAAAATTATGAGGAAATCAAAAATTAATATGATTCGTTACATTATCAAAGAAGTACAACATTTAAAAAATATGCTGAAAAACTCTTGTGAGTAATACAACACACGGAGAATCAAAGACAAGAACAGTCTCATATCCAAAAGTTCTCCATACCATCCCAAGATGCTTCTCAGAAAAGTCAGCGGTGGCACTTGTTCTGGAGGTTGTGTTGAAAAGGTCAGTCAGACTGGCAGTGAGGTCTTGTGTTATAAGTCTGTATTGACTTCCATCCTTTTTTACTCTGAGGCCGAATATGTCTGACAGTACATCCACCTCCCTGGGGGAGGTCACAGCTGACACCTGCCCGATGTCCCGAAATTCTCTCTGGGAAGACAAACTGGCAGAGTACTTCCTCAGCCGATCCACACCACTTGGCACCCCTGTGACCTCATCAAGAGTTGGCTCATGGATCCCACCCAACAAGTCTGATATCCTCATCCTTTTGGCTCCCTCTATGAGCCCACCACTAACAAATGCTATGTACAGTACATATATGATGCTATGAACTACAACAGAAAGACACCGTACCTGAGCCATAAAAATCAATCTGAGCAAGAAAACAGCTGACATAAGGATATCCTTCAAGGTCATCTTCATCAGTGTCTTCAGGTTTTTGACAGAAAGCACAGATATTAGCACTAACAGCCAATGATACATGAAAAACATCCCTTTGTTGTCCAGCTCTTCTTCTTTGCTCTTTTCCTCTCCTCCTTTTTCAGCACACCTCTCTCCGGTGTCAGAGCCAGATATCGTGGCTGCAAGCTGCATTTCAAAGATGGTGTCCTCGCAGAAATTAACAAACATCTCCATTTTCTCCTTCTCTCCACCCTCGTTGACCACATCAAAAATGAACTGCCTCTTGGACTCTTTCACCTGAGGCTTCTCCCATTGTGTGCGGCTGGATTCACTGATCTCAAAGTAGACACGTTCAATGCGCTTCCCACTGCCGAGGATCTCAATACGCCCAAGATAGGGTTGGAAGTATGTCAGGACACACTCTGCCAGCTCCAAGAACGTCCTCAGCCTTGAATCGCTGGGCATGTGTTCGGACAGGTTAGTAAGGAGAACAGCTATGCTGAAGCTGATGTCTTTGGCTGGCTCATGGAAACGATCTACAAATGCCTCGTAATTCAAGATTTCACTTTCATCACTTTCTGTGCAAGAGAGGAGGAAGTGAGTCTCGGCTTGAGAGAAACGCCTACAATTCTCCATGGCTTTCTGGAAGTCCTTCCTGGAGATGAAGCCCTTACGATCGGGGTCATACTCTCTGAAGGAATCCGAGGAAGTGAGGTCTTTAAGTTTGAGGAACATGTCGAAAAACTTGAGGATCATCTCCACATTGCCTGATGATTCCACCAACATATCCACCATCTGCTTTCCAATAGTTCCATTAACAACGTTACCTGCAGGGAAAAAAGAACAGCATAGAAATAAATTTATTAATGATAACTTGTAATCTTTTTAGGATTATAAATTGTGGAAAAAAACAGCACAGAAGTGAAAATCTTGCCTTCTAACATGGAAAGCAGAAAAACCACCATGTCCTTTTGTAAATCCAAGAGCCCTTTCAGAAGCTCAATTTGCCTTGAGTCCTGTTAGAAAATACATTTCAGCAAATGTAACTTGTCATTTCATACACATTACCAGAGGCAGATTACAATGTGTGCAATTAACAATAAATGTTTTTTAATATTATTGCCAGCAGACTTAAATGAGGCGTGCCGGTGTAGAAACTCAGTACAATACATGTTATGTTTCAGCAGAACTTTAGAGGAGTCCATGCATGAATATACCTGAGAGAGCTTCATCTGCATATGTGCAAAGACATGAAGGAATCCCACAACAGCATCCCACAGACGACTGTGAGCTAGACTTTGTTGGTTCCCAGTGCATGGGCCCTGCGTGAACACACTGACAATGTGAGCTGCATCATTAAAGCAAACATCTCGTTTCGCAGAAAGACAAGTCAGCTTTCAGATAAATAATATAATATGGCAAAGAGCCAGAAGTGATGATTACACATGAAACACACTTGACACAATAACATGTAATGGAAAAAAAGGCTGACCTGTATGTACTCAGTGAGCGTGTTGAAAACCTGTTTGGCCACTTTGATGGCCTTGGAGAAGTTGTGTTGACCGTGTACATCGATCACATCCTTGCCTGAGTAGTACCAGTAGAAGTCACTGATTGACTCCTATGGAATAAGAAAAATGTTTATTTTAATAAGCTTAAACCATTTTAGAAAACATCAGACGAATAGAAGACTAACTATATTGTCCAAATTAAATCAAAGGAAAACCTGTCTCTGTGTGCTTACCTGTACTCTCAGTAAATAGTCCACAGTGGATATTATGATGTTGACAGTGGTGTTGTTGCCTGTCTGTGTTCTCAGGTAATTCTGGAAATCTAAAACGTAAAGTAAGAGCACGCTGAAAGGAGCACTGCATCCTATGTAGATAATGTAGTGAGACAATGCACATCTTCTAGAGCTAAGCAGCAGTTATGAATCAGTGCGAAGCTCTCATTAGCACACCATGACACCAACATGAAGAAATAACAATTCAATTAAGTATGTGTCTCTTTATTTTTCATAGACATCAATATAACTTAGGTGATCTGTGTCAGTGTCTAAGGGGAAATAACCTGAGTTGTGTCCTTCACAGAGCAGCTGTAGAAAACGGAACAGGTCACAGGTTATGTCTTTATCAGGCATCACCTTCTCTCCTGAGAAAAGGGCAAGAAATAAGAAGGATCAAGGGCAAGGAATAGAGTGTTACAGGAGAAAAGGTACAAATAAAAAGAGATACATGTGAAGGATTTAGAGAGGAAAGAGAACAGAAAATAATGGAGAGAGAAAGAAAAAGGGAATTTGTTGTGTGAATTCAGAGTTTAGAGGGATAACATAGGGTGAGGCTCTATGCTGTGACATGGCTTCACAGAAAGAGATTTTTTTTTTCTTTGCTTTATTTCCATATGAATACGGTACCTGAGCTCTCGTCCATGGCCATGCCTAATCCCTCTGCTTTGTTCTTCCTCTCAAATGCATTCAGATCCAGAACACTGGATAGCAGAAAGACACACACAAAAAAAGATTCTGCACTGTAGACGAGGCTTTGTGACATTTGACGGGACTTTTCATTGAATTTTTCAACATTCACTCACCTACATGACAGCATAAGTCCAGCTATGCTCTGAAAGAAGCCGACATCGCGCTTCTCCCTCAGATAATCCAGCATTTTCTATCAAATAAAAGCATCAAAGAAGAGATTGATAGGTGGAGGAGTATCTTATCTGGAGCAGATATGATTAGATTAAAATGATTTATTTTTCCAAGGCGCTGTGTTCATAAGAATTTGATTTTGGTTAAGGAAAAACTCAGAAAAGTGCCGAAAAGTGGGCCCTTTAATAAAAAGACTAATGTAGGGTAGAGTCCAGGTCTTCGACATAAGTGATGGGCTCATTAAGTTAGCACATAATGTGTCACAAGGACATCTGAATTCATCGTCACATCTATTGTGCAGCCCACAGTAAACCACATCTTCCACCGTTCACAACTGTTTCCATATTTCCGCTGTATTTTAACCCAATATATTTGTTTAATATACAGAATTATCAATGCAATTAATCAAGCAATCTGATTTAGCTGCTGCAACAATCCTGTTTCTCAGTATCACCTAATCTAATCTATATCTTCTTTATCTTTTCTCTTTAGAATAAGATTTTGTTTCATGATATTAAAATTTCTAGTCCCTGCCTGAAAGGGAGAAAAGGCAATGTCAAAGACTTGTTAATTTGCAAACCCATTTTTGGAAAGCCACAAATGCAGAATTTTACCTGTTGAACAGTGACATTTCCTCCGCTGAGAACAGCAATACCCAGCTTCAGTGTAGGGGCAATCATGGAGCCCATGGCCCCTGATGGGATGTGGAATTTATCACAATCAGAGGATGTAAAGTGCTGCCTCAAAAGAATAATATTACATAAAAGCTTTACTTTATCCTCAGCTACGGAGTCTGGGACTTAGCTTATCTTAACTAAGCAACATATTGACCTTCAGTGGTAGTTCAGTAGTTTAGTTTTTAACCTTTACCAACCTTTGCTGGCACTGATGGTTTGCAGGACCATCTCAGAAGCTCCTCGACGATGCAGCCTGGCCTGCTGGTACAGTAGCTTCTGTTTCTCCATCTCCTTCTCCTGAGCCACAGAAAAAAACACATTTACAATAATACAATAATACATTTTTGCTCACTGAACATAACTTAAATGTCAATAAAATAATATTCATTTTAAGAATGCATTAGAAGATGAAAAGTCAATATCAAGATCATTCACTCACTTCAAAGTTTTCAACCTCTTGCTCAACATCATCATCGTCGTCGCCGTCCTCTCTGTGGCAGCTCTGGGAGGGTAAATGTGCAACACAGTGTCATGATAAAACAGGATTAATTATTAAGCTAATGTAAAACAAAACAAGCAAATTTGATGACAAAAAATAAAAGACACACACAAAGATGTGAAAGTAGAAAAAAATAAAGAAATATTAAAAGAGATCTGGTTAAAATTTTATAGTTTATGTCTCTTTAGTGTTTATTGCTGGAAAAATGTTAGTTACCCAAAATAAGCAACCTCTACAAAGATTTTGGTCATTCTTCAAGAATGATTTAGAGTCTATTACCTTGGCCATAATAGCAGCGTAGGTCTGATAGAGACGGTCATTCCCAAGCTTACTGTGAACAAGGAAGATAGATGAGATAATAATGTCAAGGCATGGACATATGCAGTATTGTTCACTAACAGGATTCAGGCCAATCTGTAGCCGATGCTCACTGGATCTCGTCACAGCACTTAAACATCATTCCCTTGATTACACAGTTACAGCCGCACATCGAAAGACCTCTAAGCGTGGATCTAGAGTGTGACTATTTCACTCAAGTCTAGCACATCTACAGTAGAATCTGTCTGATTTGATCACACCTCTGCAGTGTATCAAGAAAGAGTACTCTCCTACAAAACGGTTGATTTAATGTTGTGCTCTCAGACACCATTTGAGTTGCTGCAGGAATATCATGAGGATATAGCAGCGATATCTCATAGGGATTGGTGGAAAAAACAGTGGCTCGGAGTGTTGTTCAGCTCAGTTGGTAGAGCAGCCGCCCCATGAGCGAAGGCTCAGTCCTTGCCACGGCAGCCCAGGGTTCGAATCCGACCTGTGGCTCTTTCCCGCATGTCATTCCCCGTCTCTCTCTCCCCACATTTCCTGTCACTCTTCAGCTGTCTCTATACAATAAAGCTCAAAAAAGGCCCAAAAAAATATCGTAAAAAAAAACAAACAATGACTACAGGTGTTAAAATAAAAATAAAAACAAGCTTCTGACCAATTTAATATCGACTTTCCATGTGATTGGTTTGACCAGTTATAAAAGTAGACTGGTTTTTACTGCATGTGATCTTTTATAATGGACATGCACACACAGACAGACACACACACACCTCCTTTCTGTCAAGGCGCTTCGACTGAAGAGTGTAATGAGTTGTAGGAGGGGATCGATTGGTTTGGCATTGTCTTGCTCGTCCTTTTCTTCCCCTCTGTCTCCTCCACACAGCTCCATCACTCCTCCCCTCTGCAGTCCAGGGAGAGAGTAAAGTCACTAATGTGTGCTCTTAAGTAAGGTCACACGCTGACTGTCAACAGCCTCAGGTGGGGACGGTGGTGGTGAAGACCTCTGTTACATATACACATACTGATGACAATGATGATTCAACCTGATTCAATACATTTGAAATGTTTCAAGATTTAATAAGATAATATTACATTAGTGGATGCACAATGTTACATCAGACTTGACCACAGTTAAATATTCAAGTGCCCTCCAGGCAGCACTTACTCCATGTGGTAACAGCTCCATCATTCTGCCAGTCTTGTCCAAACCTTGTACCTCAGTGTGTACTAATTCTAACTTGGGTGTGAGAATGTAGAGTGTTCACACTAAAATAACAGCAAAATTAATAACACTGAAATATATAAGAAATATGACTTGCTTTTCCACTCAGAGCTAAATCCTCGACAAGCTTCTCCTCAAAGCTGTGGTCCTCAGCTGAGATCCAGGATTTATTGTAGCCTTGGAGGAACAGGTTGACAGCCCTGTGCCTGGGGAGGTGGAGGAAATGGTGAAGACACAACAAGACGTTTGCACTGGTTTTATTAGGAGTAGACAAATGCAAATGTGAGTCAGAGACAAAAACTGTTCAACCATAAAAGTGCTTTGATTAGACCCATTCCTACTCATTCATCAAGGACTGTTATACCAATCCAAGGTGATAATTAGTGCATCCACCAGAGAGTAAAGAGTGCTAACCCACAGCTATGATTCATGAGACACAAACACCAAATTACAATTCCTATATCACCTACACAGCACACAGAGCCACAGGATTTTCATATGCTAATTGTTTGCTCCTGCATATCCCCGACATGGCCGTGAATAATTAGGTTTAACATTACCTCTCTATCACAGTAGTAGCTGTCACTTACACATCCAAACAATCTCATAGTCCTGTGGTGCTACTGTATAAGTTCATATATCATATTTACCATTTTTAATCTGCACAGTAAAAAGACATTTGTATGGCAAAGAAAGGAATTCAACAAAATGTGATGATACTATGTTTCCTGGACTCATTTTAGGTCTGTCAGCACAATGAAAATGGGTCTAGCACAAATTAAATTACTGTGATTTAAAGAGAGCATCACTTAAAGGCTAACTTGTTGATTACCCTTTATTTCCTAATTTTTCCCTCACTCTTTATTTTGAAGCTTACGTGTTAAATAAACTGGTCTGAAAAATAAAACCTACATGGCTTATCGTTAGATGATCATCACCCTCTGACAAGACTCATTCAATGCAAAATGTTCACTCATACTATATTTAAGAAGCAAATCTGAGAACTAACCCATATATCAATGATGTGTTTGTACCTGGGTAAGTTGTAGAGGGGAGCCATCCTAAGGCAGGCCACCACTGCTCGTTTCCTCTGTTTGGATAAGACTTTGTGCCACACAGGTTTTTTACTTCTCTGCGGGTGTTCCACCTGACCCAAAAACCAAAGATAGATAATGTAACAAGGTAGTGCACAAGAAGTGGTTTCAGTCGTAGCTAGTGTGTAGCATTTCACCTTCATGTATTTGTCTTGCATCTATCGTTCACTTGCACTCCAGAGACTACTTTCTTGAATGTAGAATAGTAAAAAAGTAACTGGTGTTTGGAAGAACACACATTTTCTGAATAGACCAAATCCTAACTTTCATTGTCAACAGCTCCAATCAAAAGCATAGCACTTTATTTAGATGACAGTGCAATGGTGAGTCAGCATGAACAATACCAAGACCCTGAAACTGAAGCAGCTAAAAAGGAACGCACCCTCATTGGTAGTATTTTTGAAAAATGTGCTTTACCTATTGTGACATGTCAAAAAAGGTTATTTTGTGTCACTTTAGAGCCAACACTTGGTAGTATCAGTATACATTTTCAGCAGTTTGATATCTGAATGCATTGCTGTTGTTTTTATATTGCTTTAAAAGCTCACCTGGTCCAGGTAATACAAGACTCGAGCTATTTCCAAAATGCTGTCTGCAGTCCTTTGGGCGTCGACGATGGTCCCTAGCTGACTCTGCTGTTCTACATAAAGGTTCTCCTGCCTCAAGCAGTTTGATTCCTGTAAAGAGGAAAAAGAGTGACTCAGTTATTTCCTTTTGCTGGTATTTCGAGCATTAAATTAAATACATTTTCAGAAATAGATTGCAGGAGAGATTCTCGAATGTATTACAATTTGCAAGTAAAGAGAATTAGCAGTCCAGAACAAGAACATTTTAACAGGGTGAAACGTGAAATAAATGAGCGATGGAAAACATTCACAGGCTAATAAATAACATGTATGTAAGAAACATGTTTTAGATTTTCATGCAAACCAAAAGAAATAAACCTCCTCCTCAAAAATGTGTTGTAATACAACCAATGTTCTCATTGAACTGTAAATACTTTACCGGACTCTGAAGATGCAAAAGGGAATTGAAAACATGCTCTCGAATTTCATCTTCAGCGTTCTTCTGTGGAAAGAAACCATGTCCAACATTAAATATACAGTATATACCACAGAGACACTCAACTATGATTATACCACACTGCAGATTATGAAACAAATACAATCATTACGTTTACATCTTAAGAGGGTTTTTCATCGTGAGGACTATATTAATGCTGGTGGTGTCCACATTCCCAACCAACCTGAGTGAAGCCGTTCTTAGCCAACGTGATAAGGGTCTGGTCGACGGGAAAGCAAACCCTGAGCCCCACAGGGAGCAGTTTCTTCATGGAAGCCACAATGAGAGAGGTGTGTGTGGAATAACGATCTCCCTTCCTCTTTATCCTCCTCTTCTCATGGTCGAACTGAGTGTTGAAAAGTCATGAACACGAACAAACTTATTTCAGACTTAACTGACAGTTGTGATTACCACAGAACTACTGACACTGTCTACATCAGTGTAATGATGTCAGAAGATATGCGGCTGACCTTAAACATTTTGTCGTTGTTGACCAAGAAAGCCAAGTTGTTAATTTCATTTTGGACCACATAGTTTTGTTCCTCCCATTTGAAATTCTGTTGCAGCAAGCACAGATGAATATAAATTGCATATTTTATAGTGCAATTTCCACTTGGATAGTGACATGAGAAGAATGCATAAAAAATAAAAAAAAACTATTATGAGTCATCCTCACATGAGATTTAGCCCAGAATATAAAGACCTCTGCCACCATGCTAAACAGATGTTCGGCATCAGGGTTTGGCTCCATCAGCCAGATGGCTCTGAGACAAGATAGATCAAAACAGAACACATTATAATCACATAATTTATTCATGTTAAAGTCATATCATGCCTCAAATAATAACTAAACTAACCACTCAATACCATGTACCTTACCCTTTTTGTATCTTCATAAATTGTAGTAGTAAAGTCGTAACTCATTATTATATATTTATGAATAGTTTAAATTATTTTTCTCAGTGTGAAAAATGGTGCCTGTTAGGTTTCTGGAGAACTACAGAGGCCAGATGAATACTGGTGGATTAATCTCAATATAAAATATGGTCAAATAAGTTTCACTTTTTATTGAGTCTATAATTACTTCAGATTTCCACTATAGCTTTGGGAAATAAGCAAATAATCTTGCTTCTCCACACCTAAGCTCCTTGGCAGCAAGTCTTACCGATTGGAATCCACAAATGGGATGAGGAGGGGGTAGAAGGCATAGAGGTCTCGCACCAGTACAGTAAACTTTTCCTGTATCTGCAACTCTGCTTCAGAGGTATCACATGCTTCTGCTTTCATCTGTTCCTCCTCTAGCAGGAGACACTCTGCCCTCTTCCTCAACTTCTCCATCACTGGCAGGAAGTGGCTCTTTAAAAGGCTAGGGTGAGCTTTGCATATGATAGGCTGAGAAAAAACTGACAGAAAAGACAACTTTTAGTAGTAGTGGGGAAAAAAGAAAATGAAAGCCATAAATCCACCTCAGGATTGTATGTGATCAAAATACCTGCCAGCTGTTTCATCCATTCACCCTGGCTAGCACCCACATGGTTGTGGATGATACGGAGGATGTGGCCAAGAAGGTCACTGGCATGCTGGGGAATGACAGAAGTGCAGTTTGGGCTGTCCGGGTGGCCCTCAGGGCCCCAGTACCACCAAAGGGATATGTAGTTGCACAGCATGGGCAAGGTGACCTCCGTGACATGGATGTAGTGGGCTTGGTGAGCTCCAGCACCAGCACCTGCCAACTCCTCTACTTCCTCCAGAGACTCTTCCAGAGAAGGCAGGAGGGGACACATGCTCTCTACCTGATCTGGCAGCCCCACGTCTAAATGAAACAGATATGGAAAAAAGTCTGAGAGCACACAGGGTCAAGATGTGGGGGTTCGAGTTACTCAAGGAGATTAGATGGATAAAATTCACAATAGCACTGTATACAGAGTGTTGGTTTATTACCTTCTCTCTCAGTAGCACTCATGGTGTTGTAGATAGAGAAGGGGTTGTTTTGGTTTAGGGCTGGCTCCAGGAAGCATACAGGAAAAGTCCCAGTCAGGGCTGCAAGACAAGCACCTGCTGCTGGCCTCTGCCTGTATGAATGTGTTAGTTAGGACATAGGCATGGGACTGACAAATCTCATCTCTTTGGGGTAGGATACAGATACAGATATCTTACCTTGGTCTTTATATATTTATAACATACTTATAAGAGCCATCAATAATGAGTAATCAATGTGTGCGGACAAGACAGGTATTTCATAATTTCTATAATTTTATGATCAAGTATTTCATGTACAGTTAGGTAAGAAGTACTGTTTATTTAATAGAGGGGCATTAAATGGATAAGAATACATGATTAAAAAGATATATTTTTATTAGCACTCCAAAAGCAAGTAGCAATATAAGCAGTACCCCTCCATGTAGATGCTGCTACTGGTGCCAAGAGAGTTGAGGCTGTTGAGGATCCTGTAACAGGACACCTGGATACTCCCCACTGGAAAGACAAGGTGACGCCGTTAAAGTTGATAACCTTGTAATGTTTTTTTTCCCAGATAGAGCCATGCCCATAGAGTAGAAAAGCTCATAAAATGCAATCAAAGTTCGATGAACTAGCTGGATGGCTGCTGATTCAAGTAATGAAGGATTTCTGGAAGGTCAGGATATTAAGTGAGGGAGACAATATGCTCCTGCTGCTCTGTGGCCAGGACTGAGACACTTAATGAGAGCTGGTTTCAAAGATGTGGAAGGTAGAAAGTTGAGAGGGGGAAAAGTCCCCAAGTGATTTCAGGGGTGTGGAAACCAGCTGTTCATCCTGCTTCATAACATACGGAGGGAAACGAATGAGACCTACTGCGAACACAAGGTGGTGGTTTTAATCTTACTACGCTTGTGAGATGAAACAGTTAAGTATGTTAACAGGTTACAGTTTTTTAACTGTGTATATTACTAACATGCATTGTATAATAATTTGAGACATTCATCCTTCACAGTGGCCTACATCAAGGTAGCTCTTACCCAGGAGGTCGCATCCACAGTTTTGGCTTCCAAGATGCTGGAAGAGGGAAGTGAGGGTTGGGAGAAGAATGGAGGTCGTGTAACTGAGGACTTTGGCCACTCCTCTAGCCTGTTGACTTCTACTCTGAGGCAGACAGACCAAGGTCACAGAGAGGTTTTCCACAGTAATCTCCAGATCTGCTGCAGCTGCCTCGAAGAACGAATGCAGGGACGCTTGGATAGATTCTGGGGCTGACTTCATCAAGGTCCTAAGGCCAATGGGCAAAAAAAAAAAAAAAAAACTTTTGTCACAAGCAAATATTTCTAGATATTGATATGATAGGTGTTATCTCCAAAAAAATATAATGCAAAAATAAATGTTAAATGTTAAAAAAAAGTGTTACAGCTTCCAGTAAACTATACCAAAACCAGTTAAGTGGACTAAATCGGTTGCCAGACAAGCCGATGACGTCAAACTCTGCAGAGCCAATAGCCAATAACTACTTTTAGCATCATGATTCAGGGGCATTGTCTTCAGGGAGTAAAAGTGATATCAACGACAATTAGATAGCATCAGTGTGTCAGCGGCTCAATTACACCAGTCATCTCATCCTCAGACATGGTGGTGTGACACTAATGTTACCGCAGGCAGAGTGAGGAAGATCGATTAAGGCAGAGTGTGACAGTAGTGCCATCTAGCTACCTGGCATCCAGAGCCTGAGCCAAAACATGGAGGCAGCTTGCAACTGAGGAGGCGTCATTTCCTATAAACAAAAAAACACACACAAAAAAAACAAAACACACACACACACACACACACACACATTAAATGCAAAATGGCCAAGGCAAAAGCATGTGCAACCATAGAACATGCATAAACACACAAGGAATTTAATCATAACATTATATCATAGAAAACAGAAAGCAGCAGAGACAAAAAAAAAACATTGAACATTACACAGACACAATCATGGACAACTAAAGAGCAAAAAGTGCAGCAAATTAATGTCTGAAAAAGATTTATTTCCACACCGTCCTTACCAAAGAATGAGATCCTGTGTCTTACAAGGGCTGCAAGCTTACAAAAGAGGCTGGGTGTGAAGAGAAAAGACAAGCGAAGTAATGAGAAGAGGGGAGTGTTAAAAGTAATTATAGGACATAAAATCTGAAGAATGGCAGGACAGGTTTCTCCTGTAAAGAAAATAATCTTTGAAAGCAGGAAAGAAAAGTTCCTATGCGTGTCTCATAACAATAGGATGTTCAAGAGCATAGGAACATTTTAAAACGCTGCTGGTGTAATCCACATACTGTATGCTTTGTTAGGGGGTGACACATACCTTGCAATCATCTCCTTTTCCTTTTTTAAGGCATGGCCCCTATTACCACTTGAGCAGAGAGAAGTGGATAGGAAATACAGACGGTGGTTCTTTACATATTGTTCCAAAAGAGGAAGGATAACCTGTTGATCCAAGTAATAATGAATGGTCACTTCATTGATCAACATGTACTAGTATATAAAAGTAATCTGACTTTTTAAATAAATATAATAGATAACTCTAGAAGTCTTCACATTTTCCCATAATTCAGCCAATTTCAATGTCTCGTGATCATGACTAGAACTTTTCTCAGGGTCTGAGCAGTGACTGCCTGTTTAACATACGTTTGTAGTGATAGACCCAACAATGACCTGCAGGGAAAAGAGGTTATACGTTTTGCATCACTTGCAAGCACTGACAATTCACAGACAGGCAGATGGACAGCCAGAGAGACAGAGCATGGTTGTGTGTGTGTGTGTGGTTGTGAGGTAGGTGTAGGGATCTGAGGCATGACTGTTCACGGTCTTGGCTGACTGAGTCTGACTCAGGGGGTTCCATCAATGAAAAATAAACCCTTTTCATTCGCTGCCTCCTCAGAAGCAGAACTGTGTGGGAAGCTTTAATCAATGTCCTGATGGCAATCGGCACACCCACATGGATTTCCAAAATGGTTAAACAAATTACATAGCCACAAAGGGCTTTACTTAGAGGGGTTGCCCACGGCAACCATCTAACAAAGCTAATTATATGACGTAAATGAAATAAGAAAAAAAAAAAAAAAGCTGAGGAGGGAAAATAAAATGGCATTGGAATAATTTGAAGGGGGCAGAACCAATGTTAGAGATCCCAGTAAATTCTAACTATGTTTAGATATGCATTGATCTGAGGCAAACCTTGGGAAAAAAATGTATAGGTTGCTGCTGTGGAGCTCTCTCCCCTTTGGACGTCTGTCCTCTGGCTTGCAACACTTCTGGAAAGAAAAACACAATGATACACTGAATCCTACACAATCAAAGTACATAAGGGTAAAAAACACTGTAATGAAAGGTTATTTACATTCTAATAATACAGTATTAAAGTGTTTCTAAAGTTAGTTTTCACATAAGAAAGACAGCTGAATGTAGACTAAAGAGAACGTTGGTCATTATTACAGTATCAGGTACATACTGTGCTCATACCTTTGGGATGTATAATGTCATTTTATGTGTTTCATTTTACATCCATTATTTTGTTTGTGATTCAACACTATAATGTTACCCAGTTCCAACATGTGCTCTTGGGCATCCTCAGTGTGAGACAGCAGCTGTTGAAGAAGAGTGTAGCCAAAGCAGTTGACTATGGCTGGAAAGTCCGTCTCCACTGTTTTCCGATCTCTGCAGAGGAGATGAAATAAAACAGTAATGAAACACTGGTGCTTGAAAAGACATTGCGCTCTAAGCTTAAACACAGCAGAATCTGAATGAGGCTTGGGCCAATGTAAACATTTTCAGGCAAAACCAACGCCGAGTAGTACATCAACCAGCAGCTCCATGCCCGTATCCAAATATGGTCACCAAAATGACAATGCCAATAATACCAAATGGTGACCATCTTGTACATACTGTACTGTACATACGTAACACTGCACGTTTGCATTCATAAGCTTGTTCTGTACTCACCTCCACACAGTGTAGCCATTAAGATGAAGGAACTTGAGGACATCCTGGGCTTTTTCTCTGAATTTGGTCTTCTCCTTGGCAGTCAGGGTATCATAGGGTACAAGCATTGAATGGCCACCCCCTCCTGAGAACAAAAAACGGGTCAAATTTATTGCATTTTATTGTAAGCAAGAGGGCTTGAGGAAAAATTATAGAATAGCTGTTGACACCATCACACACCTTTACTCTCAAGTTCAGATTTCTTCCTCTTAGCCCAGGCATTGTGGTAGTTTTCAGCCAACTGTTCAGCCATGCCCTATAGAAAAGAAAAAAACAAAGAAGCTTTAAATCTATTTTCAACTGTCTGGTACATGGGTTTGTGTTTTTAATTATTTTTGTGACTACACGGATGGAGATGCAGGTCAGGTTCAAATAATGGCCAACCACATCAGCTCTGACAGCAACAAGGAAAATACTTTTGTCAAGAAAATGTATCAAGGAAAATGATTCCTGCACTATAAATATGTACTAAATATGATATTTCTATTTACAGCAATACTTTTTGAAATTTGTGTCAGACATATGTGTGCTTTAGAAAACAATTATGTCTTTGAATGTACTCTGTATTAACTTAAGCCACTTGCATGACTGAGTAATTTGACAACTCTCAGTAATAATCCTGTTTATATGCAAGAAAATATCATTTGGGTTATTCAGACGTGCAACACAAAGTGAATACCCCTTTGCCTTTTACTCAAAAAACTGGTAACAGGCCAACATTGCCACCCCTGCAGTGAGACAGGATTAAAAGGAGAAGCAAAACAGTGCCTACTTTAATGGTGTATAAATCAGAAAAAAAGCTGAATTACTGACACACTGATCCCATGATAAGGTGATGCTGCTCATGTCCATAGGTTTGGGGCTGAATGTTGATGCTCCTTCAAAAGACAGCTAGAACAGATTACGAATGACTGATTATCAATTAAAAAACATGTAAAAGGAGAAGTTTGAAGCTGTGAATGAGATTACTTTTTCTGGACATACCTGTCCAGACTGAGAGACTCTACGTGTACAGGTATGTGTGCCAAATGGGTCTCCTTCTTTGGTCCTCTCTATGGTCCATCCGAAAGCCAGCATACTCTTTATTGTCTCTTTAATAGCCCAGCGGTATGCCTCCTTCTCCTGGAAGACTCAGAAAAATAGATAAACCTTCATGTAAACTTGAGATTAGCAGGTCATCAAGGGACAGCTGAAGAATAAAATGTTCTTGAACTATTTTGACATTTTAAAAAGTTGTGTTACCCACTCCATCCACCAAAGACTAAAACTGAGGCTTTTTAATCTTTTATATTACATACACCACATTTGGTATGCAAAGGCCTCTGGGATTTGTCAGTTCACTGCTTTCTTTCACATCCTCTCTCTCTCTCTCTCTCTCTCTCTCACACACACACACTCACAATATAAAACTGACTTCTTTGACTACCTTCTCAGCCAGAGCCCTGTATGGCTTAAGGAGAGGGTGAACCTTGGTGTTCTCACAAAGCTGTTCCCCATGAACCCAGCCATTGGCAAACTATCAGGGAGAACAAACACATTGATTATAAATCATACATTATATATTATGCAGATGTCATATTACACAACAATGTGGTCAGGGCTTGGTTAGGTTTGGATAGGGTGTGTTCATGTGTTTTCATATACCCTAGAGATAATTAGACAAAGTGAAACAGTTGAAATGTTACATTGGAATGTCCAAATAATGTGTAAGCAAAGTGTCTTACACATTATATTATGAATTATTGTTCAGTGGTTCAGTCCTGACCAGGATATCATACTTCATTTCTGCTTTGTCACTGTCAATAGGCCGCATAGGAGGAATAATAATCGTGACGGTACCTTGTCCAGTGACCACTTCTCGTGAGTATGCTCTGCGTACTTGTTCACTACAAACTCCAGTCTCTCCGGCACTAACACACTAGTGCAGGAAACAGAATAATACATAATTATTAGTATAAAACTGCACATTATTTATGGAAAGATTTATCATGAGCATGAAAAATATATACATGTACATCGACACCTTTTTAAATATGACACTTTGTCTCAAAGTCAATGCTGTCTACCAAATTACAGTTTACACTCGTCCTGCAGTAGGACAGGTCATCTTCAAGATATCCAAGAATCAATGTGCTATTTTTGTCCATAATCAATAAATATCCCTGGTTAGTATCTTACTTGGCGGTATCTACGGGCTGGGGGTCAAAGTGTCCTTCTGTGTCCATAGAGGTTTTTCTATCCGTATGGGACACACCACTTGAGTCCATGTGGTCAGGAGGCAGTGCTTTGGCAACCGCAGCCAGGCACTGAACACAGAGCTTCGATAACTGAGGCTCATAGGGCTGTAGGGTTAGAAAGGGAAACATTGTGTTGGAGGAAGCAAAGAAAGGAAAGAAAAAGAGACAGCACAGGACATGATAAGATAGCGCCAGGAAAAGCTGGTCAATAAAATATTCAAACAAATTATAAAGAGAACATTTGAAGAAAGTTTGTAATAAGAAAGTTCAGCTGTTATGAATTCAGCTTTACACCAGCCATATTTCCTACAACACAATTTTATTTAAACAGTTATTACAGTTATTCATTTTTTCATAGTAACCAATCTACAACTAGAAGGGCAATTAAGGCTGTCTGATATGGGTCACGAGTGGGATTGGAATAACCATAAAGGGATACTTTAGTTATTATTCAAGTAAGGCTGTATGAGTTACCTAACTATAGTCAGTATATCACCTACAACGGTCGACAGCGGTCAGCACAACCCCAGCTGAGAAGCAGATGTTTTCATGTTCTGAATCAGACTGAAATATTCTGATGCACGCTCATGGGGTATTGGCGAAAGACTGAGTTATTGCTTATGTCTCAAACAATAACCATGTTCAGGCGTAGGTTTCATATGAAGGCTATAAAAAAAAATGAACTGTCAATCTCAAGTGTGTTATATCGTCCTCTACTCAGGTTTTCCCTGAAGTACACTAAAGGAGATACTCAAATATGCATTTCTCCTAAGATAAACTTTGAGGAGGATGGAAAAGGAAAGAGGTGATAATTCAATGGATTACGCTGTCAAGAAACAAAACATTCATTCATTTTTTGGTGTTCCAGGAAAATATTTTTCCAATTCTGAATCATTTTTAATGTGATTGTGAGATTGACACAGCTATTCAATATGGTTTACCTTTTTTGCCAAAGCCTTGAACACACCCCAGAACAGCTTTCTAGACAGGTGGAGCTCCTCTTCAGACGCCTGGTCACTCTGCCCTGCAGTTAGCGAGTAGTACTTCCACCTCTCCTCATAGTGACTGGTCAAGAGCTTAATAGATGAATTATAAAAGTATTGTCCACGGTCAATAAAATTTATCATTTTAACTTGATATACAATTTTTATTTTTTTTACAGGAACACTGCAATTTGTGTATCCACCTTTAGTGGCATCTTGCTGTACTCTGTGAGATGAGGAACATCAAAGACAAGATGTCGAAGGAGAGGCTGCATCATAGATGCTTTGAGTTTACTGGGGACACCAATGAGTCCAGAATTAGTCATGTGCAGATAACACACAACATACACACACAATGACTGATTATCACGTCTCAGAAGAATGACACATGTAATTGAGATGATGCCGTGTTAATTAATTTAACATTTTGATTGAATTTGGTAAATTATATCCCAAAAAAAATTGGCTTCATAGAGATTCATTAAATAAAAAAATGAGTGGGAATAAGATTACACTCTGCTGCTTCATTAAAATATAATTCGTTGTGATTCTCATTTATTTTCTCAAAATGGCATCGACAGACTGAGGTCAGTGGATATAGGAAGTTAATGGTGCAATAATTCATAAATTCAAAAATGTCAGAGCACAGAAGATGCAGTTACCAAAAATAACATTGTAATGTAAGAGATATAAAAAATCAATACTCTATCTGCAGGCAACAACAGAAACAATAACAACTGAGCCTCAACCCTGTTGGTCGCTTCATCATCATCCCAACTCTAAGTACTACCTGCACACAGCCAACAAGCAATCTTCAATCGTGTCTCTCTGAGCCTTGGTCAAGCTAAGAGCTCTGGAGAGGCTGTAGATTGCCTGGATAAGAGAATCCAGCAGCAATGCATGGTCCTCTAAAGCACAGAAGAGAGCTGAACATTTGGTAAGGAGGGGAAGCACAGTTGTGCACAAGTATCTGTTGAGGGCGAGGGCCATATCAGTGGCTCCTAAGTCAGCCTGCAATGAAACACAGTGGTTACACTTAGAGCGAGTGCAGTTAGGTGGAAGTGGAAATAAACAGACAAGATAAGAGCGAGGAAGCAGAATGAATGTATGTATACTATATAAATAAAGAAAATTGAATTAATTTTCATATTTATGAGAATATCACAACAATCATGTTGAAACTGATAAATCTACTTTTATTAGAAGTGATGTGTACTAGTTTCAAAACAAAATGCTCATTGAACAAAAGACATCTAAGTCGATTGCACAAATAATTATATAATAATAAAGTGAATTAAATAAAGTATTATGTAAATCAGTGCAAGTTCTTCGTTGGTAAACAGAATTTTTCAACCATCACAGTAATGTTATGCTATAAGACAGTCGATGCTAGGGATAAGGAAGAAAGCAGTGGATATTTTTGGGATGCAGCTTGTATTAATATGAAATCTCAGGCCACTCATATGATATTACACTGGGTCTCTCAAACAGTTGAACAGGGAAACTAAAGTAAATTTTATCTGCTCACGGTGTCTAGAGAGACAGCTGCCTGAAGGTCAGGCAGAAAGCCAACTTCTAGTAGGTGGAGAAGAAAACTCTGGCTCTCGATGCCATAAACTCGGTCCAGGAACAGAACCATAGCTGTCTTGTGGTCTGGGCAGAACACTGTGGATAGGTTAGGCTCGACCACCACACCCTCTGGACAAACAAATGAAAAGTAAAGATTAGGTGTAATGTTTTGTATTAAGACATATTAAAATATGATTTTCTTTAATATCAGACATTTAACCTTTTGACACTGAAGGGATTTGAAAGGAGATGCTGATAACTCCCTCAAGATCCTGAATGGGGATGAGCGACCTCAGAATGGCTCTGATGCGGATAGCTTCACCTTTGCCTCCTTGAATCAACTGGACAACGATTCAGAACAAAACATTCTTATTGGTCAATCATTTACAGCTTACATATATAATCACTTAAGAGCGTAACACGTAATTGTATTATAATTTGGCAAAGACAAACCGTTACGCACGTATACTCTATTATATGGGATCTTCAGTGTCAGAACGAGCACTAATTGTAAAATATTAGGGACATCTTAATGTTGCGCTGCAGCCAGTTCTGCAGTCAAAATGTAATTCAAGTGAAAGCTGACAAACTAAAGATGTTGTGGATTTGTTTTCTGAAAAGTTGTTGTGTATTAACTCCTGCAGCTTTATTTCCTACAAGAAGATTGAAAGTTTCCTTTCATTTTCACAATTTTCCCTTTTTCATTATCCTTTGAAGGTTTTGATCCATTTTTATGACTTCTGTAAAGCATTTTCAGACGTTTTTTGTGTTTTGAAAGATGCTTGATTTCGTTTTGGCACTTCAGCACTTTGTTAAAAAGGAAAAAAAAAATACTTCTTTTCAAAAAGGCAATTTTCAAATCAGCCCTAACGCTGACAGTCAGGTACACAACATGCTTACTCTCCTTGTGTGAGGATTTACTTCTCAGGATCTCACACAAATTCTGACAGACTTAAAACAATTACTCTGTCAATATCCAGTAAATAGTGCCAAGGAAGTCAGAGGGAGTCCAATGACTACCACAGCTCCCCTCAAAGTATGGCATCTATAATCCCATTAAAATGTTATAGAGAGGCTTTAATGTTTTAAGCCCCTGATTTAAATGAGTAGACAGTTTTAGTAGACCTCAGGTATTCAGGAAGTTCAATAGGTGGGGAACACACAAACTAAAAGTTCCTCCACTTTTCTAGATTTTGATCCTGGAAACCCTAAGAGTAAAAAACCAGACGGGTTTGGGTGCTTCATAATGTAAAATAAGTAAATCAGAGAAGTATTAAGGCCAGATACCATTTAGTGCTTTACAGACAAGTAATAGGCTCTATGCTGACACACAGGAAGCCAGTGCAGTGATTTAAGAACCAGTGTAATGTGCTCTACTTTCTTGGTGTTTGAGAGGAATCCGGACGAGCTGCAGCTGATAGATTGATTATTTGCTACCTCAATAATAGCTGGACGCCTCACCTGTCGTCTCCATTGTCTTGATGAATCTCACAACAAATCATAATGCAGCCCAAAGTCCCTAGCACAGTGTCTCAGTGACTTAAGGCCTGGGGAATGCTGCACAGCAGTGATGAAGAGGTCTCCTTCTATTCAAATGTAGAAAACATCAAAGACCTCATCCAAAATTAACTTTTTTTTTAACACCAAAGGCATCCCATACCTATCATAGAAAGTGATATATCGGTAAGGTAGCAACCTCATTTCCAATGTGTTCCTAGAGCCCTCGCAGGACGGCAGTAGCTCAGTCCTTAGAGACAGAGGGCGGCCGTTCAAGAGCAGCATGGACCAAAAAGAACAGAAGGAGCTGGAGAGGTGCCAGTTCACCTCCTGGCCACTGCTGAGGTGCCCTTGAGAAAAAAGGTACCAAACCCATGTTCCCAGGATGCCGCTATGTGGCTTCCCATCGCTCCACCTTCTCTCTACATGTCCACACAAGAGGCCTTTGTGTGTGTGTGGTTGTATTTCGGGTCTATGTATGTATAAAACTTGAGTAAAAAGTAATCTATCAGATAACTTGTTAGTAAGCTTGATGCAATATAAATTTCTCTCAAAAATCAATCTCACATCAGAGACTGAGTCACTATTTTCTATCTCTAAACAAATAATGTATGAGTACGGAAAAGCAAATCTGGTGTATGAAAGAAGCTATCTCGGGTATAAAAGTTAGCAGCTTGAATCAAAATAAAGATATCAATGCCACCTTCAGGCATTGAATTAAGTTTGTATAAGTCTGAGATCAGTATTTTTTTGAAACTTACAGTACTGGGTGTATCTTTAAAGGGAAAAAAGAGCTGCTTGATAACAGCAATAGCCTAGAGGAAGTGGTTAACTTTGACTTTGGAACAAGAAAGCCTCTGGGCTGCTGCTGGAGTTTTATAAAATATTAAAAAACAATGAACTTTTATTTCTCCCTCATCGTGGATTATTGGTATAAATGATACCACACATTGATTTCATGTTGTTTTAAGAAGCTGATGACAAAAATGGCTAAATACAGAGTAATACAGAAAGATATACTGTATGTAGTTAGTCTGGGGCTCCATTCTGGCCTTAATAGTGGAAATGTGCTAATTCAGATGCAATGTATGTTTTAACTAGAGTGTTTGTTTTGTGTTGTCCATGGTTGCCTCATGTTGAAGCTGTACTGAATATCTGGATGAAGCCCGGGTTAATTTAAGAGGAGAAATGTCTGTTTGTGAACTGTTATACTCCCTCTTTGTTTGATAGAACGTTGTTTTCAGTTTCTAAAAAGAAGAGACAGTGATGTCTTTGAATGTTATGTGAAATTATAGCATCAGTATTTTCACTATTTGGTTGTCATGTCAAAAATATCAGTAATAATAAAACAAGATGATCCCCTAAATATTCCTTCAAATCCATTAAAATGCCTGAAGATTCTCTCATCTTCTGTGCTGGGAGATGCATTTTTATTAAAGTGGGTGTCAGAGGAACCACCTAACATCACACAGCGGATAAGTAATGTTAGAGTTAAGTAGCATGTTAGGAGTTCATGTCACTAGAAGCTCTCATCTTTTATTTAAAAAAGAGAAACCTTTTAATTTTTATAAAGTTTAGAGTCCTTTTACAACTTATTTAGAATCTGATAAAAGCAGGGCTCTGTGGTCCGGTGTGGGGACAGTAGCTGTTTCATTTGCGATGTGTTTCTACATCCTGGTTTGCATTTGTCATTAGATTTTCTTCTATGCCTGTAAAGCTGTCAATGTTTTATAAAAAAACAAAACAAAAAAAAAATCAGTTTGCAGACTCACGTGCATCTCTGGAGCACAGCGGCCCAGCAAGTCGATAAGAGCAGAGTAGAAGGTCATGATTGCATGCCCCATGTGAATGAGATCATCATCATTGTCCTGGACAACATCTCTGTTATAAGAAACAATCATACCGGTCAAAAGTTTGACATGAACTACAATAAATTATTAAGGACGCTGTGATCCAAGAAATGCTCCAAAAATCCTGAGAGAAAATTATTTGTGGGACTTATTTTGATGACGCATAGAAAAACAGTACCTAATAAAACATTTATAATAATGCAGTGCACTACTACTGCATAGTTCAAAACAGTACCCAGTGTATACAATATTAAACTGATTTTAATACTAACAGTGCTCTGTTGGACTGGTATGTGGTGCAAGGTCCATCCATAGAAGGGTCATCTGAAATCCTGATGGCTTCCTCCATGGCTGCAAGGAGACCATTTCCCCCATCACCGCGCAGGGCAGGGCCAAAACACTCAGGCCGACGAATCAGCAACCTTAATACCACATAAGCATTCTCTTCGACACTCTCACCTGTGGTCAAGGAACACACTTACACAGCTCATGAAGCGTATAGAGGAGAGAAACAAGTGAAAACACATGCTATGGAAAGTCAATGCTATTTGGCTTAATTGTCAATACCCTCAAGGACAATTTAATGCCTTCTGGGCGCTGCTTTAGAGAAAGAAAAATCAATTGTAGAACAAGGAAGGTAATTACTAACCTTACTTAATTGGAACTATGAAACGATGTAGTATCTTGTGTCTTTTTAACTTTGTATTTTTCTCATTGCAGCAAATATCCAAGAAGCACTATGTTGCAAGTAAAAAGTATAACTGAACGATATAAATAACAGTTAAATCATTTGAATTGATTGTTAAAAAAAATAAATAAAGGCTGCCAAAAAGCAGAAAAAATAAAATAATCAAGGCAACCAAAACTCTGTAATAAGACACTTAAGTCTGTCGAATAATTTGGAATGACATAAACTGAAATCATGAACATGCATCACCACAGGTGTTTAGATATGTTTCCATTTAAGCTACAAACACTTTAATGGGTGGAACTAACAGGTTACCATTACAGAAGACAGCAAAACGTAGAAAATCCAGGTAACGCTCGCCCTCCACAGGGTTCCATCCAATCTCAGGGTAGCCTTTAGACACTAGCATCGGACAGCTCTGGAGACCACAGCCAGCAAGGTACTGAACCACCTGGACGAGAGATTAGGCTAGTGTTACAGATAGTGGGTTACTGTAGCTATTGTACAGATAATGAGGTAAAACAAAGAGAAAGCACTTTTTTTTTTTTTATTGCATTTATGGGCCTTTATATCGATAGGACAGCCGAAGATAGACAGGAAAGGGGCAGAGAGAGGGGAGTGACACGCAGCCGTCTGATGCGGGACTCGAACCGGGGCCAGCTGCAGCGAGGACATTTTTTAACTAAGAATTGAGATTTAGGCTTCATAGTCATGCAAGCGATGACACTTATTAAGTGTGTTTCTTAATATGCTGTTATCATCATCAGACACTACAGCTACATACTGCTGCTCGTCACCTAGACCCTGTCTGAT